>NW_022170032.1:0-1011 GCF_008728515.1 Papio anubis | reverse complement strand
AAGCAGGGGTTGCAATCCTAGTCTCTGATAGAAACAGACTTTAAACCCTCAAAGATCAAAAGAGACAAAGAAGGCCATTACATAATGGTAAAGGGATCAATTCAACAGGAAGAGCTAACTATCCTAAATATGTATGTGCCCAATACAGGAGCACCCAGATTCATAAAGCAAGTCCTTAGAGACTTACAAAGAGACTTCGACTCCCATACAATAATAATGGGAGAGTTTGACACCCCACTGTCAACATTAGACAGATCAATGAGACAGAAAGATAACAAAGATATCCAGGAATTGAACTCAACTCTGCACCAAGTGGACCTAATAGACATCTACAAAACTCTCCACCCCAAATCAACAGAATATACATTCTTCTCACCACCACATCACACTTATTCCAAAATTGACCACATAGTTGGAAGTAAAGCACTCCTCAGCAAATGTAAAATAACAGAAATTATAACAAACTGTCTCTCAGACCACAGTGCAATCAAACTAGAACTCAGGACTAAGAAAATCAATCAAAACCACTCAACTACATGGAAACTGAACAACCTGCTCCTGAATGACTACTGGGTATATAACGAAATGAAGGTAGAAATAAAGATGTTCTTTGAAACCAATGAGAACAGAAATACAACATACCAGAATCTCTGGGACACATTTAAAGCAGTGTGAAGAGGGAAATTTGCAGCACTAAATGCCCACAAGAGAAAGCAGGAAAGATCTAAAATTGACATCCTAATATCACAATTAAAAGAACTAGAAAAGCAAGAGCAAACACATTCAAAAGCTAGCAGAAGGCAAGAAATAACTAAGATAAGAGCAGAACTGAAGGAGATAGAGACACAATAAAACCCTCCAAAAAGTCAATGAATCCAGGAGTTGGTTTTTTGAAAAGATCAACAAAACTGATAGACCACTAGCAAGACTAATAAAGAAGAAAAGAGAGAAGAATCAAATAGACACAATAAAAAATGATAAAGAGGATATCACCACCGACCCCACAGAAAT
>NW_022170031.1:0-1011 GCF_008728515.1 Papio anubis | reverse complement strand
GTAATGATTTTTTATACAGTTGTTTTTGCTTTTTGTTTTTTTGAGACGGGGTCTCACTGTGTCACCCAAGCTGGAGTGCAGTGACGCAAATCTAGGCTGACTGCAGCCTTCACCTCCTGGGCTCAGGTGATCCTCCCATCTCAGCTTCCTGAGTAGCTGGGAATAGACACATGTCACCACACCTAGCTAATTTTTTTTTTTTTTTTTTGTATTTTTAGTAGAGACAGGGTTTTGCCATGTTTTCCAGGCTGGTCTCGAGCTCCTGGGCTCAAGTGATCTGCCCGCCTCAGCCTCCCAAACTGCTGGGATTACAGGCGTGAGCACCACATCTGGCCCATTTTTTTTTTCCTTCCTTCCAGGATTAGAAGTCGACTTTCAGAAAACCCTTCAACCTTGCAAACTTAATTTTCCATAATATGCCTCTAGGATAAAAACAAGACCGAAACAAAGACGTATGTGTGGATTGCAGTTAAAAATTTTCAACACAACATAGCTTAGGAGAGTTGACATTTACAAAGAGCAGGAGGCCCCTTCAGTGCCCTCTAGGCATTGGGAATGGCGGTCTGTGGGCGACCCTAACGTGTGCGGCGTCCTGAGACGTGATCGTGATGCTCACGCTTTTCCTGAGGGCCCACCGGGAGTACCAGAGGCTCTTCTTCTGCAGTCGGCCAGCCAGGCAGCAGCTGCTGGAGAAGGAACAAACAGTAAAAGACAGATGTACACGGTGTTATTGTGGCAGAGAGGTTAAAACCAGGCTCACTCTGTTCTTACAGTTTTAAAAAACTAATAATGAAGTCCTTGAATATGTATTGCATTTCAGGATTTTAAAGCGGTTATGGGTGTGTCTGTGTGTCTCTCTAGCTCCCGGGTGCTCCCTGTGAAGAGAGCTCAGATGCCACCTTTCCTTGTTGAGGTGACAGGGCCTGGAGAGGTGTGAACCCCGTGGTGGGGGGGGTGACTGACCTGGGGGGAGGCTGGGTCAGCGGTGGGGATCCACCCCCACTCCACGTT
>NW_022170030.1:0-1011 GCF_008728515.1 Papio anubis | reverse complement strand
TCCAGAGTTACACCCTTCTTTTCAAGGAGCAGCTTGCTAACACTGTTTTTGTGGAATCTGCAATCGGATATTTGGGAGCACATTGAGGCCTATGTTGAAAATGAAATATCCTCAGATAAAAACTAGAAAGAAGCTTTCTGAGAAACTGCTTTGTGATGTGTGAATTCATCTCACAGAGTTACACCGTACTTTTCATAGAGCCATTTGATAGCACTGTTTTCATGGAATCTGCAATAGGATGTTTGGGAGCTCTTTGAAGCTTATGGTGACAAAGTAAATAAACTCATATAAAAACTAGAAAGAAGCTGTCTGAGAAACTGCTTTGTGATGTGTTAATTCCTCTCACAGAGTTACACGATTCTTTTCATGGATCCATTTGTTAACATTGTTTTTGGGGAATCTGAGAAGGGGTATTTTAGAATGCATTGAAGCCTATGGTGACAAAGGAAATATCCTCAGATAAAAAGTAGAAATAAGCTTTCTGAGAAACTTCTTTGTGATGTGTCAATTCATCTCACAGAGTTAAACCTTTCTTTCCATGGAGCAGTTTGCAATCACTGTTTTCGTGGAATCCACAAAGGGATTTTTGGGAGGGCTTTTAGGCATATAGGCAAAAAGGAAATATCCTCAGATAAAAACCGGAAAAAAGTTTTCTGAGAACTTCTTTGTGACGTGTTAATTCATCTCACAGAGTTACACCTTTCTTTTCATGGTGTCATTTGCAAACACTGTTTTCGTGGAATCTGAAAAGGAATATTTGGGAGCACATTGAGGCCTACAGTGAGAAAGAAATATCCTCAGATAAAAACTGGAAGGAAACTTTCTGAGAAACTGCTTTGTGATGCTAATTCATCTCATCTCACAGAGTTACAAAGTTCTTTTCAATGAGCAGTCTGCTAACACTGTTTTCGTGGGATCTGCAATAGGATATTTGGGAGTGCATTGAAGCCTATGGTGACAACAGAAATATCCCTAGATAAAAACTGAAAGGAAGCTTTCTGAGAAATTGCT
>NW_022170029.1:0-1011 GCF_008728515.1 Papio anubis | reverse complement strand
AAAAAAAAAAAAAAAAAAGAAACTTAAGAATCAAAACTTTCTCCCACACACAGTCTGCTCCTGCTTTCCTCTCTGTCTCAGCTAAAACAGCCACCCCTCTGTGTTTCAGGTTTCTACACAGTGAAATGGGGTAAACGATGCTACTTCCTGAGGTTTTTGAAAAAAAATGCTTTAACAACTCAGGCAAACAAGGCACTATGATGGCTAATTCTCCACCTGCCTTCTCTAGCGAATACTAACGTTCTTCTGACGATGGGCCCTAGCCTGTGATTTGTGAAGCCACACTCACCATGCTCCACCAAAGATTACTTACTTTGTGAGGAGGCTCCTTACAAAAATAGGTCACTTCTCCAGCGTCTGTTCCCACAAGAGCCAAGAGATTCTGAATCTTGTTCTTGTCTTCTAGCTCCCTGCAATTCTCATGGAAAGCAAGCACATATTATTCAATGTCCCAAGTAAGTAACCCTTGCTGTCTAAAGGATCTCCCTTCTATTTTTTTTAAACAATAGTAACCTCAAATTAAAACAGTAACCTCAAATTAAAATTGAATAGTTATGTATCTAGACTTTAGCTCTACTTTGTAAAACATCAGGTATTTCCATTCAGAGAACAGGGGCCAGGGCACCTCTCAGCTCATTCTTTTTTTTATTTTTTATTTTTTGCTTTGTTGCCCAGGCTGGAGTGCAGTGGCGCCATCTCCACTCAGTGCAAGCTCCGCTTCCCGGGTTCCCGCCATTCTCCTGCCTCAGCCTCCCGAGTAGCTGGGACTACAGGCGCCCGCCACCATGCCCGGCTAATTTTTTTTTAATGTATTTTTAGTAGAGACGGGGTTTCACCATGTTAGCCAGGATGGGCTCCATCTCCTGACCTCGTGATCCGCCCATCTCGGCCTCCCAAAGTGCTGGGATTACAGGTGTGAGCCACTGCGCCCGGCCCTTCTCAGCTAATTCTAAAAGGGAACTGCAGCGGCTGCTGAGGGGCACTGCTCAGATCTTCCTCTTCAGGGCTGAT
>NW_022170028.1:0-29187 GCF_008728515.1 Papio anubis | reverse complement strand
ACAATAGTTGCCACGTGAGGAGGGGCCATAGGCCCCAGAAACGCAGCTGGGACATGATACAGGCTGGCGCCACGCACTGAGCGGGAGCCATTCTGGCAGCCCTGGGAGGCTCCTGCCTTATAAGCGTGAGCCCCGCCCTGTGTTTATGACACCTTTATTTATGCCACAGATCTCTTCCATGTCACCAGGGCACTCTTATGTCACAATCCCGCCCAAGCAGCCTTCCCACCCTGCCCGGCCGGAACACCCCTCCCCTCCCCTTAGTGAGGAAGGATTTGGTCCATAGACCCAGGTGGTCCCACGACTCCAGCGGCCTGCTGTGGTGTTGTGGGGTGGGGTGGGGTGGGGTGGGGTGAGGGCACAGCAGAGCTTCCCAAGGAAGAAGTGCTAGTCCAGTTCTGGTAGCCTGAATTCTTCCTCCTTCAAGGTGAAATTCGAGAATACTCTTCCTTCCAGGGAGAGCAACTGACCTGCAAAATGGGTGCCAGTTAGGGTGGCAGGCACCACGCACATGACAGTCATTTAGGCTGAACTGTCATCCTGCCTTGACTCAACACAGCCATTACCCTAGAGGTTACAGCGCCACCTTTCAGAGATCTACCCTGTGTGCACACATGGAGAAGAGGCTTAGGTTGTTAAAGTCAACATGTTAAATAATTTCCTGAAATGCGACTTTAACTAGAACACAGCTGACTTCCCCCACAGCCATTCTTACCTATTTTATTACTGTCTGGCACAATTACCAGCATGTAAACTCCAAGATGTTTCATCTTATTCCAGTGCCTAGCATAGGCATAGGGTGCATAGTGATGGTTTTTAAA
This sequence comes from Papio anubis, assembly GCF_008728515.1. Classification (NCBI taxonomy): domain Eukaryota; kingdom Metazoa; phylum Chordata; class Mammalia; order Primates; family Cercopithecidae; genus Papio; species Papio anubis. Next base: position 28,366 of record NW_022170028.1, on the reverse strand, counting down.
TTGAAGGGGGGCCGTGCACAGTGGCTCACACCCATAATCCCAGAACTCTGGGAGGCCAAGGTGAGTGGATCACTGAGGTCAGGAGTTCGAGACCAGACTGACTAACATGGTGAAACTCCATCTGTACTAAAAATACAAAATTAGCCAGGTGTGGTGGTGCATACCTGTAATCTCAGCTACTCGGGAGGCTGAAGCAGGACAATCGCTTGAACCTGGGAGGCAGAGGTTGCAGTGAGCCGAGATCACAACATTGCATTCCAGCCTGGGCAACAGGAAAGAAACTCCGTCTCAAAAAAATAAAATAAACTAAAATTGAAGAGATTCCAAGATTCGCCTCATATTGGGAGGGATTTATTGTGGTTATTGTTTTTTTTTTTTTTTTTTTTGAGACGGAGTCTTGCTCTGTCGCCCAGGCTGGGGTGCAGTGGCTGGATCTCAGCTCACTGCAAGCGCCACCTCCCGGGTTTACGCCATTCTCCTGCCTCAGCCTCCCGAGTAGCTGGGACTACAGGCGCCCACCACCTCGCCCGGCTAGTTTTTTGTATTTTTTAGTAAAGATGGGGTTTCACCGTGTTAGCCAGGATGGTCTCGATCTCCTGACCTCGTGATCCACCCGTCTCGGCCTCCCAAAGTGCTGGGATTACAGGCTTGAGCCACCGCGCCCGGCCGGATCTATTGTTATAATCAGATTCCTGAAATCAGTGCTGACTTCCTCTAATATTTCACAGGAAGCTAGACTTCTTAAAGCTTAAAGCTTCTTGGTGCGTTTTATTTAAATTGAATTAAAATAATTATTTTACAGGGAAAAACTTCAAAATACTTCGCAACTTTGGGGTGAAAGTTAAATAAAACACTGTAGCCTCAAGTTAAGTTCCCACTGAAATGATACTTTTGCTTTTTTTTTTTTAATAAAAAAAATTCCATATGTAGTAAATTACTGTTTTGAGATTTAGACAATCCCTATTTAAGAGCTTTCATATGCAGTCATGCGTTGCTTGCCATGTGAGGAGCTTGAGAAATGTGTCATTGGGTGATTTCACCATTGTGCTAACATCATGGCGTATACTTATACAAACCTAGGTGGTGTAACCCACAGCACACCTAGGCTATGTGGTATGGCCTACGACTCCTAGGCTACAAACCTGTACTGTATGTTACTGTACTGAATACTAAAGGCAACTGTCACACCATGGCAGGTATTTATGTATGTAAACCTGGAAAAGGTATAGTTAAAATACTGTATAAAAGATAAAAATGGGGGCTGGGTGCAGTGGCTCACGCCTGTAATCCCAGCAGTTTGGGACACTGAGGTGGGTGGATCACCTGAGGTCAGAAGTTTGAGACCAGCCTGGCCAACATGGCAAAAAACAGTCTCTACTAAAAATACAAAAATTAGCTGAGTGTGGTGGTGCGTGCCTAAAATCCTAGCTACTCAGGAGGCTGAGGTAGGAGAATTATTTGAACCCGGGAAGTAGAGGTTGCAGTGAGCTGAGATTGCACCACTGCACTCCAGCCTGGGCAACAGAGTGAGACTCCATCTCAAAAAATAATAATAATAATAATAATGATGAAATAAAAAAGGATAAAAATGGTATACCTGTATAGGGATAGCTCCATTATACTCTTATAGAACCACCATCATATATGTGGTCTATTGTTGGCCTAAACTTCGCTTTGCAGCACATGATTGTAAATGATTGACAGAAAGATCTTCAGCAAAATATTCCACCCAAGGTACATGGGAGATACTGAGATCCAAGTAATAAGCCATATTTGAAAGGCATTATCGTTTTCAAAAGCTGTAGCACAATCAGTCTTAAGGCCACTTACATCTCCCCACATCTCTGGGATTCTGTTTGAAGGGAGTTCTACAAAGGCCTGTGTTCAAGCAGCCCAGCATCCCTTACTCCTGGGGCTAGGGGAGACTAACCCCTCTCCTGTGTCCACAGCTGTAGTAACACAGTCCTCAGTTCTGTCTCCAAACTCCAAATAAGGGGTCAGAGCCAAGGGTCAAAACTTTTCTTAGGGAAAAGCCCAGAAATACCTCTAGACTCAAAAAGTAGTTCGAGTTTCACAATTTTGAGAATGAAGGGAAACCATCCAAATTCTGCTGCTTATTTTAAACTCTATACACTGGCTATGTTATCTGACCCTTTGAGTTGTTTTGGCCATTTGCCATTTTCTCAAACTGAGTCTTGCCTGTCACCCATGACAGGAGTGCAGTGGAATGATTCTGCCCGCCTGCAATCTCTGCCTCCCTGTCTGCTGCATTTTCCTGCCTCAGCTTCCCAAGCAGCAGGATTACAGGGGCCTGCCACCACACCTGGCAAATTTTTGTATTTTAGTAGAGACAGGGAGCCACCATGTTGGCCAGGCTGGCCCTGAAACCCTGACCTCATGATCCCCCACCTCTGCCTCCCAAAAGTGCCAGACGGTGCGGTCACCGCTACCAGCCTGTTTGTTCTTGAGATGGTTTCACTTTTGTTGCCCAGGCTGGGAGTGTGTGCAATGGCTTGATCTCACCACTGCAACCCCTCCGCCTCCTGGGTTCAAGGCCATTCTCCTGCCTCCCCAGCCTCCCTGAGAGTAGCTGGGATTATATGCATGTGCCACCATTTCTCCATGTTGAAGTTGGAATTGGTCTTGAACTCCTGACCTCAGGTGATCCTCTCCCGCCTTGGCCTCCCAAAGCACTGACATTACAGGTGTGGAGCCACTGCACCCAGCCCCCAGCCACTCCTGAGTTTTTTATCTCTACATACTTGAATTAAACTGTGTAGTTTTTCTTCCCATTCAGACATCTACAATCTCTTCACTGGGTCTATGCCACAACTATTTTACTACTTTCTGAAATAAAGTTAGCGGCGACCAATCAGAATCTTTTCATTCTAAAATGTCCTGGTATATAATGGTAGCAGCCCACAATGAGACATTCTTTTGGTTTCTAAAAGAGAAAATAAGAGCATTTTCCTGGGTTTCTCATCTCCCTCACTTCATGCACCTCTGATTTTTCTTTTCTTTTTTCTTCTTTTTTGGAGACAGGGTCTCACTCTGTCACTCCAGGCTGGAGTACAGTGGCACTATCATAGCTCACTGTAGCCTAGGGGAATCTCTGGGCTCAAGCCATCCTCCTGCTTCATCCCCTCCAGAATTTCTCATCAGGACTAAGCACCCACTTTTGCCCAGCTTAATTCTCTTTTTTAGAGACATGATCCCACTCCTTTGTTTCTCCAGGCTGGGTCTCACCTGGCCTGAAGACCTCTCACCCTGGCCTCCCAGAGTGTTGAGATTTCAGGTGGGAGTCACCATGTCCTGGGTCTCACACCTCAGTTTCTTTGGGGCCATATGTGCAGAAGACAATCTGTGTGTTTGGGTCAGCACTTTAATGATACAGATAGGAAACCAAGCACAATATAGGCAAGAAATGTGGAACAAAACAAGTTGGAATCACAATATGACAACAAGGCATCAGGTAAAATAAGCAAGTCTCAAACTTAAAAACAGAGACTACAAGCTAGATACCTAATGCTAGTAGGCTACAGCCAGGGGTGTCACCTCATTGAGAACCAAAACGCCAACGATACAACACAAACCTCGAGATAGAACATTCAACATTTTATGGGAAGAAAATGGCCTAATGACTCTTATACATGTACACCAATATAATTTCTCTTCAAGGAAAAAATCTGTTATAAGGGCTTTTGGTTCTAAGAATGGAGCAAAGCACACCTCGCACACAGAGGACAACCACACATTTAGCTTCATGATAGTACTCAGACTTGACAGCTGATGGATCAAGCGAAGTAAGACTTCCACTAGAAGGACTGCCCAGGCTGGGTGCCATAAATCATGGCCGCAACTCTTTTACAAGCAAATAAAAAGTCTGTAGTAACTTTCTTAATTAGGATCTCTGGGGTCTCTAACTCTTCAGGGCCGTGGGAAGCAGAAGAGCACTCCTGTTCAGGGACTCTTTGCTAAACACCTATTAAGCCTTTGGCACAGGCTACACATCTCGCACCACTGTAGAACTGGAATGGGAATATGCCAATGCCATACAACAGCACCACCAATGGCACTACAGCAAAGCAGCTTGATTATTGTATGATGAATCATATTTGCCAATATGTCAGTGCCAGAAATGAAAGCTGGAAGAGAATTCTCGAATTGGAAAAATAGTGACCTATCAAACTCTTCAGCTGGAGAGTTTATTTATTTGCATATGTTCACAACACGGCAACGTACACTCATCTGCCACCAGCAGCTCCGAGCTCTGAATACTAAGTCGCCCGCCTTTGCCACCATCCTGCAAAGCTTGACCAGCTACCAACCCCAGCTTCCAGTGGCAGATAAAGATTGCAGCTTAGAGATATTAAATATCTTCAAATCTCTCTGGCCATAAGACCAAAATTGCATTAAAAATCTAAGAGACAGAGTTAGGACTCAAATCCATGTGTCCGAGGCTATAATCACTATTCTGTATGATGGGTATGAATTAAAGAAACACTCCGCCTCAACATTTTGCATGAACTGAGTAAGTCCTTTCACATCTATAAACTAGGGATAATATTTGCTGTCATTTTTCCTACAACGCCTTCCGAAGAACAAATTTGAGCCTGTTGCTAAATAATGAAAACAGAGCATAATGCTAGGGAGTATTTTATCCATCGTATATTTTTATCCATTGATATTTTATCCAATTAACTTTTCAAAATGCATTTATGTGCCTGAAACTGAAGTACTTCAAGGACACGAAAAGCTACCGAACCCACTAGTTTCTGGAATGCATCTGACAGCTGCTCTAACAGCACCTGGATCTTACCTTCCTTCATAAAGAATGACAACGGTCCAAATCCAACCAAAACAAAATTTGGATTTAAGATGGTTTATTACAATTGCTACATGTTTAAAAAAATAAAATGCATCCACATTCTTAGCTCATAATCTTCGCGGATTAAAGGCAGACAGCTAATAAGGGTATGCAATTAACGGCTCTTGTTACAGGTACATTTGGCAGGGCCCATTTTACTGCCTCCATCTAGCTGGGGAAGTTCCTAAAGTACTAGAGGCAGATACAAGCCAAGAACCTGGCACACGCTCACTTCACCCAGAGCTTGTGATTCATCAGTTAAGGCTACACTCCTACAGACCCTCTACCCTCCTATGCATCAAGGGCTGGAATCACCACCAAAAGTTTTATTGGCTAGACACGCATGGCCCATGCCTCTGTAATCCCAGCACTTTTAGGAGGCTGGTTAAGAGGTGGAGGCCAGGGGTTCAAGAATACCTGGCCAACGCAAGAAACCTCATCTCACTTAAACATGCAAAAATTAGCTAAGGTGGTGGCATACCTGTGATCCCAGCTACTTGGGAGTCTCAGGCACAAGAATAGCTTGAACTGGGGAGGCGGAGGTTGCAGTGAGCCAAGATCATTCTACTGCACTCCAGCCTGGGCGACAAAGTAAGACTATTCTCAAAAAGAGGCTGGGCACAGTGGCTCACATATGTAATCCCAGTACTTTGAGAGGCCAAGATGGGCAGATCACTTGAGGTCAGGAGTTTGAGACCAGCCTGGGCAACATGGTGAAACCCTGTCTCTACTAAAAAATTTTTTAAAAATTAAAAAAAAACAACAACTAAAAATTGGCTGTGTGTGGTGGTAGGCAGGAGGCAGGCGAACTGCTTGAACCTCAGAGGTGGAGGTTGCAGTGAGCCAAGATCATACCGGTGCACTCCATCCTGGGTGACAGAGTGAGACTCCATCTCAAAAAAAATAAACAAATAAAAAATAAAAGAAGAAAAACACATAAGCACAGACTAGGGAAGGTTTAAAAACAAACAGATGCTGAGAGTATAATCTGGTTCAGTCTTCTAAATGGCACACACTGTAACCCAACAATCCAGTCCCACTCCTAGGAACCTACTCCACAGAAACACCAGCTTAAGTGACTAAAGATACATCTCTAGCACATTTAGGACAGCGCTGTCTGTAACAGCAAAAAGGGCCTGAATTCTAGGCAAATAGATATCAGCAAATACAGTTATGTGTTAATAAAGAAGGCGGCACTTCATGTCTTTACCTTACAGAGGGTTCTAACCTTCTGAGCATGTAAATTTGTGACCCTTGCCATAAACAATCTCCACTGTTAGGTTTCTTCCGAGACACAGAAGATTCACAACTCACGCCATTAAGGCAGTTACGGACAACCAGCATACCTGGAAGAAGGTAATCTTCCCAGTTTACAGAGGATCAGAGATCCAATGCATTTCACCTGGATAATTCAGACTCAAAAGTTCAAATACGTATCTGAAATTACAGCAAAGTCACTTTAAAACTTTTTATTCTTTGCACAGCACTTTGAAAGCACAGTACAGTCATAAGGTGGAGAAATGAGTAACTAACTGAATGAGACTTTCAGAAGTGTGTGAAATAATTTTGATGTCTACAAAAACACGGAAAAGTGTACTTTCTGTCTACTTGTTCTCTTGATTACTGTGAGAAGAGTGCTGAAGTCTACAATATTGTTAAGGATATGTGTGTGGTTCTCCTTGGAGTTCTGAGTCCTCATGTATTTTGGGGCTCTGTTATTAAGTTCATAAACCTTTAGGAAGGATTGTTTTAGGATGGGCTAAGATGTTATTCACTGTTTTAAATGTTGGACCACTTCTTGGTCCAAGGACAAAATAAATTCCACACAGATTAATACATGCATTTCTGAAATACTTGTTAACGTCCATAAATAAAATATACACATAGACCTCAAAAGAGGCACTATGAACAGTCTGAAATCGAGCAGGAAGCCATATTTCTAGTAAAATACATAAACTGCACCTACTGAATGTTGCCATTGGGTATGAATCACATGGCCATGCCGTTTCCCAAGTGTGTGAATTACAGAACATATCCATGAGTAGACAGGAGTCTAAGCATAACTTTCTTAGCAAATCTCAGGGGGTTCCATAGATAATTTGGCCAGAGACTCCTGAGAAAGAGGTTTTATATAGGAGAATCCAGTCACACTAGGACATACTAACATCTCACAATTCAGTTTGTGTATCAACATTTACACTTTTATAACACTGAAATTCTCTGAGTTATCAAATTTAATTTCTCAACCAAAAGTCTCTGAATCCTAATCCTTCCTTCCCTTCTGGACTATATATATGACTCTTAGCTTAATTTTACCAGGACTGTGGCAGATTTTCTAATTATGTGTTAACTGACTGCCTCTTCACCCTACCACAAAGAACAACAAATAATGGAAAGTCATCTCACACATGACCCCAAATCTTATTGCAGAAATGCGGTACCATCACATACACAAATAATGCAGGGCCCAGAGTCTCCACAAAGGAGGACCTCACTCAGCCAGATCGCTGGGGCTACCCAAGCTGTGCAGGATTTAGGGCAAATGCAAGGCTAGAAAAAAAAGAGATGTTAGGTAAATTCTCACTGGTCTAACAGAGGCAGACTGCCTACAATGAGTCCAGGGGAACTTTCTGCAATTATGTGAAATGCCCCAAATGCTCTACATTTGTGTGGTGCAATACATGTAAATACAGAGCACTTGAAATGAACGTATAATAGCCGGTGCCACTGGAGACACCGAAGTTTTCATTTTACTTAATTTTTTTTTTTAAGAGATGGGTTCTCACCCTGTCATCCAGGCTGGAGTGTGGTGGCACAGTTCATAGATGACTAGAGCCTCAAACTCCTGGCCTCAAGCAATCCTCCCACCTCAGCCTCCGAAATAGGTAGGACTACAGGCACGCCATCCTATGCCCAACTATTTTAATTCTTTTGTGAAAACAGGGTTTTTACAAAACCTTGTTGCTCAGGCTCACCTTGAACTGCTGCCTCAAGTGATTTCCCACCTCAGCCTCCCAAAGTATTGAGACTACAGGTGTGAGCCACCACGCCTGGCCTAGTTTCAATTAATTTAACTCTCCACATGTGGCTAGTAGCTACCATACTGGACAGTAGAGAGGGTGAAAACAATCCTCAGGCTTTGACTCAACATTCAGTTCCACAATTACCTGTGCTGCCTACTGCATTCAAGAGATTTAACTAGGCACTACAGAGACTGAATGGGACATTCCCTGCCCAAAGTAGGGTGTAATGAAGGAAGGGCCAGATCATTAACAGGCCATTTCAGTTCCACGTCTTAACAGATAAAGATATAGATACAGGGGTTAAATAAGTAAGAGGATAAAACAATCCTTCCTAAAGGTGTATGGACTTTAGGAAGAAGCCTCAAAATACATGAATACAGAGCCTCAAAATACATGAAGATTGCGAGAACTTCAAGGAGAAACAGACAAATCCTTCACAATAGCTGTCGACTTCAACACTTCTCTCAGTGATCAACAGAACAAGTAGAAAGACAGATCTTAATAACACTATCAACAAACTTGACCTATCTGATATTCATGCAATACTCCACCTAACAAAAGCAGAATACAAAATTCTTTTCAACTACATATGGAACATTCCTTAGACTGATAAAATTTTGGGGTGCCAAACAAACCTCTAAAAATGTTTTGCAAAATTAAAGTCATACAAGGTATGCTCTCTGAACAAAATGAAATGAAATTAGAAATCAGTAACAGAAAGATATCTAAAAAATCCCCAAATATTTGGAAACTGAAATAATTAATGCACATGGTCCTGGAGGTTAAGGGGGTGGGAACCAAAGGAACTCAGCCCCACCTGGGGGTACAGGGAATGGTGATCAGAGAAGGCAGGCTGGAGAAGGTGACAGATGGGTGACTAGGAGTTAGGTGTGTGAGAACTACAAAGAAATCTAGATCAATTTGAGATGAAGAGAAGAAATAAGGAGTGAATAAGGAAAAGAGAAATCAGAGAGATGTAAAAAGTAAAGGTTCCTCTTCAAATACTTTTCTCCTTGTCTAATTAGGAATAAACAGTAACTTCTCTTAGAAGCAAAATTTATTCAAAGACCTGTGCTAACATTCTTAAATATCTGCTAGCCGTAATAAAGAAATCAATGTGCTTTATGTTCTTAGCTCCCACAATGTAGCCTAAATATTTGCCCTGGCATGCTTATACTGGTCCAAGCAAGCATTAGGTCATAGCCTGTTCCTCTTCCTTATTTAAAAGTGTTTTTACCTTTCTCAGCATTCCACAAGTTACTTCCTCCTTCCTTTGTTTCCCTCTACCTTTGCCTCTTTTAAAAAGTTCTAAGTTACTAAGTTACCTTTGCCTCTTTTAAAAAGTTCTAAGTTACTAGCCGATCGGGACAAATACAGAATGTGAGGTCCCGTTCCAGCCAATGGAAACGGGACACAGCAGTAGGGTAGATGTGTCAGGTTATAAATGACCCTGTCTCCTTTGTTCGGTGTACTCTCGTGGCAAAACTGCTGGCGAGTGTACCCTTTCTGCAGGAAGTAAAAATGGCCTTACTAAATAAATTAATGTTCAAGTGCTATTTCTTTACGGCACCGGGGAACAAACATTTCAAACAGGAGATTCAGAAGTCAGTTCATCCTTGACTCCTTTTCTCCCCCTCACCACATCCCAGCCTAACCAATCTATCATTAAGGATTCATTCTAACTGCTGAATTATTTTCTGCCAGGTGCAGTGGCTCACACCTGTAATCCCAGCACTTTGGGAGGCCAAGGCAGGTGGATCACTTGAGGTCAGAAGTTCAAGACCAGCCTGGCCAACACGGTGAAACTCTCTTCTACTAAAAATACAAAAATTAGCCAAGCATGGTGGCACACACCTGTAGTCCCAGCTATTCAGGAGACTGAGGCAGGAGAATCGCTTGAACCCAGGAGGCAGAGGTTGCAGTGAGCCATGGTCATGCCACTGTACTCTGGCCTGGGTGACAGAGTGAGACTGTGTCAAAAAAAAAAAAAAATTAAAATTGAATTTGCAATAATCCAGCAAGTAATCCTAGTTATATACCTAAGACAAATGAAAACATATGTATAGATAAAAACATGCACACAAATGTACTCCGCAGCATTATTCATAATAGCCAAAAAGTGGAAACAGTTCAGATGTCCATGAACTTATGAAATGGATAAGCAAAACATGGTCTCTGGGCACAGAGGTGTGTGCCTGTAACCCTAGCTATTCTGGAGGCTGGAAGGCTGAGGCAGGAAGCCTGAGCCCAGGAGTTTGAGCATTGCAAGACCCTGTCTCCATGAGGAAAAAAAAAAAACAAAAAAGTGGTAGAGCCATACAATGAAGTGTTATTCAAATATAGTACTGAAACATGCTACGATATGCATAAACCTTGAAAACATTAGGCTAAATGACAGAAGCCATACATTATATGGTTCCACTTAATAAGAAATGTCCATAAGAGGCAAATCAACAGAGAATGAAAGTAGATTAGTGGCTGCCAGGGGGTGAGCAGGAGGGAGGTGAAGAACAGGGAGTGACTGCTATAGGTATGGGCTTCTTTTGCGGGGGCATAAAAACTTGCTGGAATTAGGTAGTGTTAATGGTTGCACAACTCTGCCAATAAGCTAAAAAAAACCCTAAAGTACATACTTTACAAGGGTACATTTTACAATATGTAAATTACATCTCCATGAAGCTGTTACCTTTTAAAAATTGAATTTTCATAAATATTGCTTGAAAATCATTCAGCAATTTAAAAGATGTTCAATAAATGTTAACTATTACTGTCAATGTTTTTAAAATGTGACAATAGCAAAATAATATTTGAATATATCTAGAAAAATATAAAAAATTTAGATATATACCAGCAGACAAAACAATTAAAACATTATAATTATATTTAATTATGTGCATTTTAATTCTTTCTATATGGTCACTTTCAATCTTTTAAAGTGCATTTTAATGTGTAAATTTTTTTTTTTTAAGTTAAGAAACATGCTGCCTCCCATGCTTATCTTGTTAAAGAACCAAAAGCATGAAAAAAATTAGAGGCCGGGCACGGTGGCTCCTGCCTATAATCCCAGCACTTCGGGAAGCCGAGGCAGGTGGATCACTAGGTCAGGAGTTCAAGAGCCACCTGGTCAATATGGTAAAACCCTGTCTCTGTTAAAAAGTACAAAAATTAGCCAGGTGTGGTGGTGGGCACCTGTAGTCCCAGCCACTCAGAGGGCTGAGGCAGGAGAATCACTTGAACCCGGGAGGCGGAGGTTGCAGTGAGCCGAGATTGTGTCACTACACTCCAGCCTTGGCGACAGAGTGAGACTCCATCTCAAAAGAAAAAAAAAAATTAGAATAATTAGTGTCAGTGTTAAGCTAGTGCTGAGATCATAGCCACTGTCAATAGGCACTCAAAGAAAAGGAAGAACAAGGTGCGCAACAGGACTCAGGGAAGATCTCCCAGGAAGTGGGATTCGAGCCTGGCTAAGGAGCAGGAAGGGAAAAGGGCATCTGCTAGGATTTGCTCCTGGGTTACCCAGATTACCACTTGCCCACCATGACTACCAGTCTCTCACCCCCATGTCTCCACCATTACGGGTCTTTAGTCAAAGGGAAGACACGGGGTCTTGAGGACTGAGGAGAGGAGGACCTAACAGAAGAGACCAGAGCTCCTGGTCTTAACATCCCCAGTCCTGTTATACACGTTTCAATACAAACTTCCAAACACGCCCCTGGGTGAGCACAATAGAAAAGCACAAACTGGCCGGGGCGTTGGCTCACGCCTGTAATCCCAGCACTTACGGAGGCCAAGGTGGGCGGATCAGGTGAGGTCCGAAGTTTGAGACCAGCCTGACCAACATGGAGAAACCCCGTCTCTACTAGAAATACAAAATTAGTCGGGCATGGTGGCACATGCCTGTCATCCCAGCTACTCCGGAGGCTGAGGCAGAAGAATGGCTTGAACCCGGGAGGCGGAGGTTGCGGTGAGCCGAGATCTCGCCATTGCACTCCAGCCTGGGCAACAAGAGCGAAACTCCGCCTCGGAAAAAAAAAAAAAAAAAAAGAAAAAAGGCCAGGCACAGTGGCTCACGCCTATAATCCCAGCACTCTGGGAGGCCGAGGTGGGCAGATAACATGGTCAGGAGATCAAGACCATCCGGGCTAACATGGTGAAACCCCGTCTCTACTAAAAATACAAAAAAAAATATTAGCCAGGCATGGTGGCAGGGCCTATAGTCCCAGCTACTCGGGAGGCTGAGGCAGAAGAATGGCGTGAACCCGGAAGGCGGAGCTTGCAGTGATCCGAGATCGTGCCACTGTACTCCAGCCTCCACCACAGGGTGAGACTCTGTCTTTAAAAAAAAAAAAAGAAAGAAAGAAAAGCAAAGCACGAACTGTATGCAAGACTATTTATTACTGCATAACTAGGACACGCCTCTCGACTACTCACAAATCATGTTGCCTAACTTTTTCAAAATCCTTTTGGCTCTCATTTTAATTCTCATGTTTAACCTCTTGAGGTACTGATACCTGAAAACAGATGTCATTAATTTCCCTTATAATCTTGACCTCCCTATTGTTCCTGAAAGTACTATCATTCTTAGGGAGAAACAGGTGATGCATTCCTCTCTCTACACTCTATGTGTCAAGGCCTGAAGAACTCTAAAGTACCTCCTGGACTGATCTTCCATTCAGAACTACAAAACCCACCAGCTATCTTGTCCTTGTCAATCCATCCTGCAGAACAGAAGCTATGCTAAACTTCGTGGCATCCCTCTGAAATCACACCCCACTCTTTCAAGATCTTCCGATCATCCCATACCCAAAATTAAAGATTTGAAATAGATTTGAGAGAGAGCTTCAGGCCACTGCCCCAGTAATTCTCTCAATTTGGGAGAAAGGGCTACACCAGTGATTCAACAGCATCTCTGTGATGTGATGTGGTTCTGTTTCATGTTTGCGTATGGTGCTGCTGGGAATACAGCATATCCCCTCGGGGTGTTCAGGAGGGAAAAGGTCTGAGGATCACAGTCTAGCCCCATCCTTATTCTACAGATGAGGGGGAAAGTACAGTTGCTATAGCCTGATCCTCTAGGTACTGCCCAAACAGCATACAAGGAAGCATTCGTTTATTTCCTATTCACATACTCAGGCTCCTGTTAAACCGAGTTACTTGAGACTGTCCACACTTTACTATCAGTGCCTGCCACTCCCTCCCGCTCCCTCCCTCCATCTGCCTGTCCTTACTCTCCACAAGCCCATCCAGGAAGCCTATGCCCACACCAATCCCCTTAAACAGGGTATATAATCTCGCCTTCCTTTAAATGCCCACTGTACTTTGTACCACGCCTGTAGCAATCAGAAATTATACTGAAAAGATACTAAGTTGACACTGGTGGAAAAATATTGTCAAACCGGTGACAAATTCTATTTGAGGTAAATCTATGGTTCACTCATGGCATCTCTGCCACTGATCTCCACTGTCACAATCCTTAGAGGACATAAATCACTAACTCTCCCAGGATAACACCAGGGCTTTTGTTTTATGAAGTCCTCAGAGGTTCCAAGTTTTAAAATTCCAGGTAAGTATTCTCAGAAGTCTCGCACAAGACTGAGACTGAAACACAAGAACAATTCTGTTTTACATATAATTTCTTAAAGTTAGCAAATGCTTAATTTCAAAGTGCTGTCAGAACTTTACCAAATGTCTATTGAAAACACTTCCTATACAATCCTTCTCATCATATTGGCAACGTCATAAAACCTACAGGCTGAAATAATCCTAAATTTAAAAAGTCAAAATAAATTAATCAAAGCATTATTCAGCCATATGCCTTCAGCTTAAGCAAAACTAGGTGATTTCAATTTTATACTAAAAAGTTGTCATCCTTGAATTTTTTCCATAAAAGGAAAACAATCTTCAATAAATAAACCTTTCATGACTTTAGTAATATCAACTAATGTCTTTGTAGTAAGTTATATTAACCACAAAATACTGAGTTATTTCTTATATTAGAAGTGAGTTATTTCTCATGTTAGGAATGTCACATGTCAGTAATTTAGCCAAGGCTGTAAACTATAAAAATTAATCAAATTACTCTAAATTGCCAATAAAGTAAATTCCTCTTTCAGCCTTCGCAGTACAACAGGATTCAAATTCATCAGTCATACTTTTTAATGTGTTAAAATTTTTTCTAAAATTTTTTTCTTCCATCTACACATTTACCTGACAGCCCTCCACCCAGGAAGTACAGACTATAAAACCAATGAAACTAGTACTGAGCCTAAACAACTCACTGTCACGCGCTGTTACTCACTCGAGACAAGTGGGCATGTTCTAAAAGTTTAGAACTCAAAATGACATTCATATCCGGGGGAGGAGGGGTCGAGGGGAGGCAACTTAGAGGGCGGGTCAATAGGTGCAGCAATCCACCATGGGACACGTACACCTATGGAACAAACCTGAACGTTCTGCACATGTACCCCCTTTTGTTTTTAGAAGAAATAAGGAAAAAAAAGGTCACATCCATTTTACATTATTTCTTTTTTTTTTTTTTTTTTTTTTTGAGACGGAGTCTCGCTGTGCTCCCAGGCTGGAGTGCAGTGGCGTGATCTCGGCTCACTGCAAGCTCCGCCTCCCGGGTTCACGCCATTCTCCCACCTCAGCCTCCCAAGTAGCTGAGACTACAGGCGCCCGCCACCACGCCCGGCTAGTTTTTTTTTGTATTTTTAGTAGAGACGGGGTTTCACCATGTTAGCCAGGATAGTCTCGATCTCCTGACCTCGTGATCCACCCGCCTCGGCCTCCCAAAGTGCTGGGATTACAGGCTTGAGCCACCGCGCCCGGCCCATTTTACATTATTTCTTAAGAAATAATGTGCTGCAAAAGGTAAAACATCTGAATTAATATCACAGCCAACAAACGACAATGCCTGGCAAGCAACATGAAATAGCAACTCAAAAACAAAGTAACTCTTGCAATGAAAAACATGCACTGGGCTGGGCGAGGTGACTCACGCCTGTAATCCTAGCACTTTGGGAGGCCGAGGCAGGCAGATTGCCTGAGTTCAGGAGTTCGAGAACAGCCTGGGCAACATGGTGAAACTCCGTCTCTACTAAAATACAAAAAATTAGCTGGGTGTGGCAGCGTGCACCTGTAGTCCCAGCTACTCGGGAGGAGACAGGAGAACTGCTTGAATCCAGGAGGCAGAGGTTGCAGTGAGCCAAGATCATGCGAGCCATTGTACTCCAACCTGGGCAACAGGGCAAGACTCTGTCTCAAAAAAATAAATAAATAATAAAATAAAAACATTCACTGATCAAATTGTCCATCAAAACCCAATTAGAAAAGAACAACAACAACAACAACAAAAAAACAATTAGGACAATTTTTAGTTTCCTAAATCCAAAATATTTAGGGGTTATGACACCCGCTGTAGAATTATCAAAACTTCATCTATTCCAAGTTCTCATCTACTAACAATAATTTATCCAACCAACTTTTGATGAGCAGCGGTTATGCGCGAAACACTGTTACAGGAGCTGCAGGGGAATAAGCTCAATACTGTCTCTACAGAGTTAATCATTTCATATACGGATAGGACAAGTAGACACACAGTAGGCTCCAAGTGTCATTAAAAAAAAACAAAATAGGGCCGGGCGCAGTGGCTCAAGCCTGTAATCCCAGCACTTTGGGTGGCCAAGGTAGACAGATCAATCCACCTGAGGTCGGGAGTTCGAGACCAGCCTGACCAATGTGGAGAAACCAGGTCTCTACTAAAAACACAAAATTAGCCAGGCGTGGTGGTGCATGCCTATAATCCCAGCTACTCGGGAGGGTGAGGCAGGAGAACTGCTTGAACTTGGGAGGCGGAGGTTGCAGTGAGCCGAGATGGTACCATTGCACTCCAGCCTGGGCACCAAGAGCAAAACTCCTCCAAAAAAAGAAACACAAAATGTCACAAAAGTATCAAAAGTAAACACATTTTTTTAAAGGACACCTAGCTACAAATTGTAATTTAAGTCAGCATAGGCACAACCATCAATCCTAAATATTACTTGCGAGGCCTTCAAATAGGACTTAAAGTTAGCTGAACTGCCCTGCCAAAATGTCTCAGCTCTATCTAACCAGAAAAAACTTCCTCCAGGGGTGTATGCAATTCAGTCTCCATGTTTCAATTACCGGCTCTGGGTACCAACATGTGATTTTTTTTTTTTTTTTTTTTTTTTTGAGACGGAGTCTCGCTGTGTCGCCCAGGCTGGAGTGCGGTGGCGCGATCTCGGCTCACTGCAAGCTCCGCCTCCTGGGTTCACGCCATTCTCCCGCCTCAGCCTCCCAGTAGCTGGGACTACAGGCGCCCGCCACCTCGCCCGGCTAGTTTTTTTTTTGTATTTTTAGTAGAGACGGGGTTTCACCGTGTTAGCCAGCATGGTCTCGATCTCCTGACCTCGTGATCCGCCCGTCTCGGCCTCCCAAAGTGCTGGGATTACAGGCTTGAGCCACCGCGCCCGGCCTATTTCTTAAGGTAAAAATTATTACTATAAAACACGTACTAGGCCTGGTGCGGTGGCTCACGCCTGTAGTCCCAGCACTTTGGAAGGCCGAGGTGGGCGGATCACGAGGTCAGGAGTTCAAGACCAGCCTGGCCAACATGGTGAAACGCCATCTCGACTAAAAATACAAACATTAGCCAGGCGTGCTGGTGAGCGCCTGTAATCCCAGCTGCTTGGGAGGCTGAGGCAGGAGAATCACTTGAGCTCGGGAGATGGAGGTTGCAGTGAGACAAGATTGCACCATTGCACTCCAGCCTAGGTGACAGAGCAAGAATCTGTCTCAAAAAAAAAAAAAAAAAAAAAAGTACCAAAATTAAGTTGGCAAGAATTGATCTGTATTCCTTTCTACATATAAGACATAAATACCTGACACTTGATTCATTCCCTTCATTCTTCAGCCAGCCTCCCAGGACAAGTCTGGCAACGATTCTGACCATCGGGCAAAAGTAATTACCTTTTTCAGTTTATGTTAGGGCAGCCTACGTGGGTTTACATTTGGCTTAATATAATACTACCCTACTTCTCCAATAAGTAAGCATTCATAGAAAAACGGAAACTTTTCAATGTAACCACCTGTACTACCCTAGTCTGAGAAAGACATGACACACCTCACTTCAAGGAAAAAAGCGTCCTTTTTCCTCACAAATATTTCCTCATAAAGTTTATTTTTTAAATGCTTTTAAACCAGATTCTAATTTAACTAATGTAGATTTGCAAAATTATACAGGAAAAGTCTTGCCAGTTGCTGCTTCGGTTACGTTAATTTCACAATTTATTACACTGCAACTAGGTATTAAATGCAAAGCAGCCTTTGGGGGGCGGGGCGTGTTTAACAAAATGCATCTCAGCACCAGCCTAGAGAAACTTTTCTATGTGAAAACAGAAGAGGGGTTACCAAGGAGAAATTCATTACGCATTTCAGGAGGGCTTTTTCCTCAGAAATAGAGTGAAAAGAAAAAGTCGCTGTGTAAGAAATCTGATACTGACGCTGTGTGACAGAAGTTGGTCCAAAAGTTCATCTTCGGCAATTATGTCTAGATGATCAACTACACATCTTTTGCAACAGGTGACACGAAACTGCATTTCCCAAGCAAGGCAAAGCGATCAAATGAGTTAAGACGCGCGTTCCTGCGGTCTTGTGCTTTTATTTTCGATTTAACCAAAACAATTTTGAATCGGATGAATTACCAAATTTGGTTGGGTCTTGTTTGGCTTTCTGCTTTGCTTTTTAATCAGCCATTTACCAGCAACTGTTGCACGGGCCCATTAGCACTCGAAGAATAAAAACAAACACACAGGACCACATAAGGTTCCCCTACTAACCCAAATGATCCGTTTGCTTAACACAATTTTAAAACCACAGCCAGGGGTGTGAAAACAGGCATGTTTTTGTGTGTGTTTGTGTGCCACAATCTGTCCAAATCCTTAACTCCCTTTTAAGGAACAGATATATAATAAAAATCCGAAAGGAACCACATTAGAAATGCAGAGAAGTTTGCAAAACAAGAGGCTTCTTTCATTCCAGAAAACCACACCAAAACAAGGGGAGAAAAATGAAAGCAATGGATATGTGTTTCCCAAAGTTTCAATCTTGCCCGGTGGAGACACTACACTGGCACAAATTCTGAGGAGAAAAAAGAAAAAAAGAGGAGGTTGGCGGAGGAGACAGCGAGCGAGTGTGGCTTGCAAACTACAACAATGCAATCTCCACTTTGAACAACGTGCCTCTTTCCTCTTACAAATCTAGTTTTTTGCCACTTTGATGTGCCCTCGCGTTTCCCCTCTGGGTGTCGGTGGGGTTGGGGGGCGATCGGAACAAGATGCACAGCACAAGAGGGAGCAAGCGGGGTAGCGCAGAGGAGGTGGGGAAGGAGTCTGCAGCAACTGCGCTGGGTGGGTACCTGGAGTGCTGCTGCAGGTTCTATGGCTCCCGAATCTGCTTTCCGTGGAGTAACTGGCGTCCTCCTCGCTGGCTTCCAGCTCCTCCGGATAATCGGTCATCGTCGTCCTTCTCCAAGTCATCCTCATAGTTGTCTTCAGACTCCCAGGTCTCCTCGGCGTCGCCTTCGTTCTCCTCTTCCTCCTCCTCCTTGCTGTCGTGGTCACTGTACACCACTTTGTCGCCCACCCTCCGGGCCACGGTGGTCCCGGCCAAATGATCCGGGCTGCCCCCGCCTCCTCGTCCCCGCCCCCCCACCGGCCCGGGCCGCTGGTGCTGGGGGGTGCCGGTGGCTGCGGCTTCCTCTGGCTACTGCTGCCCACCCTGGGCGAGCTACGCCGCGTCTCGGGCGCCACCTCAGCCTGGCCCGGCTGCTAACGCGTTGCAGCGAGCTGAGTCCTTGGACGCGTCCGGACGTGGGCGGCGGGGGCGGCGGCGGCGGGGCCGGGGCGTAGCACTTTGCAGCGGGAGCCGCGGGCTGCTCGGTCAGCCTGCCCCGCCGTCCCCTAGTCGGAGCCGAGGCGTTAGGTAGAAGGGAAAGCGGATGGGGAGGGGCGAGCGCAGTGGGGGAAGTGGGGAGCGCCGGGCCCGGTGGGGAGGCCGCAGGGGCCCGGCTGGCAGAAGCGGTTAGAGGGAGAAGGCTCAATCCGAATGTCTGGGGCCACACTCCGGACCGCCTTCAGCCGCCATTTTGTTCCTTCAGTCTACCGGAGCGTGGTCACGTGAGCTGCACCGCCCACGAGCCTGGGAGGACCGAGGTGGCGCGGCGGCCTCTAGGGGGAGCACGAGAGCACTGAGTCGTGGGCAGAGAGCCCGCGGCGCCTGGGCTCGGCGCAGCCCTGCGCGGTGGCGCGGCTGAGAGAGACGCGCAGCTCGCGAAATGCCGGCGGTCTAAGGCCTTCGGAGACCACAGTCTCTGCGGACCGCTAACTGGAGCCCAAAGCCGGCCGAACTACCTCCCCGCGTCTCACCTTCCGCGGCTCGGAGAGGAAGGTAGGAAAGCCCCCAAATATCATTCCCCTCGCGCCCCCTAGGGAAACTGAGGCTGAAAGAGCCAGCGAGAGATAGAAAAAAAAAAAAAGTCGGGGAGAGGGGCGGCCCGAGCGACCTAAGGGACGGGGCAGCGCCAGCGACCGAGAGAAATTAGTCGGGTTCGGGGGACAGGGAGACAAGCCTCCAGGGTTTAGGAAACTCCAAAGCTTGTAGCTGGAGTCCTGAAATTGACTCACATGACAACTGCTCCAGATCTGTGTCTGAGCCACGCCCCCGGATGCGCCGCCCGGAGGGAGGGGGGCCCTAAAACCTGTTGCGCGGAATCCCCACTCGGAAAGCCTCAGTAAACTCCAGAAGGCAGCTACTGCATGTTCCAATCTCCCGCCACCTTCCCAGTGTCTCAGGTAGGATCTCGGCCACTTCAGCAAGAACTTACCTCTCCTTTGCAGTGGAAAAGACGGAATCTTGCCTAAAACCTACTTCACGGTGTTACATGTTTGTATTATCGGGAAATAACCTTAATTTATTGACCCGACAAGTCACTAGGTTTCAGCTTAGCCCAGGGGACGAATCACGATGACATTTCAGGCGCCCTGAAACCTTATCACAGGGACTCAACCCTGAGTGGTTGAGGTCAGCCCTTCAGATAAGAGAAAGGTTTTATAAACATATATTTATTGAGATAGGTGACAACCAAAAAGTAATTTAAAGAAAAATAGTTGGCCGGGCGCGATAGCTCACACCTGCAGTCCCAGCCCTTTGAGAGGCCAAGGCTGGACGATAGGTTGAGGTCACGAGTTCGAGACCAGCCTGGGCAACATAGCAGGACTTTGCCTCTAGAAGAAATTTGAAAAAGTAGCCAGGCATGGTGGTGTGCACCTGTGGTCCCAGCTATTCGAGAGGGGTAGGGGGAAGGATTGCTTGAGCCTGGGAGGTGGGTGTTGCACAGAGCCATGATTGCACCACTGCACTCCAGCCTGAGTGACAGAGCAAGACCGTGTCTCAAAATTTAAAAAAAAAAAGAAAGAAAAATACTTAACAGGATTCTGTACATCAAAGGGCTTATTTCAATCTAGTTAGGAAAATGGAACACATACATGAAATGAAAATTAAACTACAAGGACTAATTGCCAAATAAATGCATTCAATACAATTTGATTGAGCCCTAAGGGTGGCAAATGTGTATATGTCTCCAGGGACTAGGTAAGTAATGTGTCAATAAAGTAGACAAGGTGGAGACCTAGGCAATGGAAATGCCCATATTTTGTTTGAAGAGGGTGGCCAGGCGGGGTGGCTCAGGCCTGTAATCCCAGCACTTTTTAGGAAGCCAGATGGGCGGATCACTTGAGCCCAGAAGTTCGAGATTACCTGGCCAACATAGTGAAACCCCGTCTCCACTAAAAACACAAAAATTAGCTGGGCATGGTGGCATGTGCCTGTCGTCCTAGCTACTCAGGAGGCTGAGGCAGGAGAATCGCTTGAACCTTGGAGGCGGAGGTTATGGTGAGCCAAGATTGCACCACTGCACTCCAGCCTGGGCAACAGAGTGAGACTCCGTCACCACCACCCCCACCAAAAAAAGAGAAAGATTAAACAAAACAAAACAGATCCCCCACCCCCCCCAAAAAAAAAACAACTTTTCTTTGAATGGACTAGCGTGGTGTTTGCTGTTTTGCTGCTTTATGCTTTAATGAATTTATCTTTCCATGGCTTCAAGAAGAAAAATGATAAGTCAGTGAGTACTGTGTAGATTGAGCATCCCTTATCTAAGATGCTTTGGATGAGAAGTGTTATGGGCTTTCGAATATTTGTATTATACTTACCAGTTGATCATTCCTAATCTGAAAATCTGAAATGCTCCAATGAGCATTTCCTTTGAACAGATGTTGGCACTCAAAAACTTTTAGATCTTGGAGCATTTTGGATTTCAGATTTTCAGAATCAGGGTACTCCACCAGTATCCTTTTATTTATCTATGATTTAATATAGCACTTCTTTCTTCAGAATTACTGAGTGACTCA
Organism: Papio anubis; assembly: GCF_008728515.1. Taxonomy (NCBI): domain Eukaryota; kingdom Metazoa; phylum Chordata; class Mammalia; order Primates; family Cercopithecidae; genus Papio; species Papio anubis. Next base: position 6,989 of record NW_022170028.1, on the reverse strand, counting down.
TTCCTGGTATGCTGCTAAATTTTTATTCATTTATTACCTTAATAATAATATTTAACATTTATTGATCACTGATGTGCCCAGGCACTATGGTAGATGCCTTATCATTATGCCTGTAAGTCTTATAGTGGCCTGCAGGCAGGTTTTATTATATCCTCATTTTACAAGTGAGGTAAATAAAATGTCTTAGAGACTCAGAGAGCTTGTGTTTTCTCCATGTCCACATATCTTATAAGCAAATGAGCCTATTTAAAGCCAGACCTCTCCTAAAGCCCAGTTCTTGCAGTTCCCTCAGTTTGCCATTGAGGAAACGGGAAAATCAGACTCACTCTCATCAATTGCCTCACACATACTCTAGAATTCCTTTTGAGTGGGAACAGAAATACCATTATATGTATTCCTCTATGTCTAGTCTTAGACATTAATTTGCCTTGTTTCTTTTAAGTTAGTGACCATCTCTGTTGAAGTCTTTAAATCCATTAAAAGTGAATGAAACCTTAGGAGAGTTTTAGGCAGGAGAGGAAGCTCCTCTTCTCTCCAGTTTGGGCTTCGATTGTCCAGAAGTAAAGAAGAGGGATGAGATATTATTTGAGAAAACTCCTTCAAGAACCAGAACTTAGCAAACATTTACACCATTTTGATGGAAATATTTCTAAACTATATTATAAAGTTAGCGGGGTATGGCGGCACATGTCTGTAGTCCTAGCTACTTGGGAGGCTGAGTCAGGAGAATTGCTTGAACCTAGGAGTCTGAGTACGCAGTGAGCCATGATGGTGCCTGGGTGACAAAGTGAGACTCTGTCTCTAAAATAAATTTGTTTTATTCTAAAATAATTCTAGGCAGGGTGCGGTGACTCATGCCTGTAATCCCAGCACTTTGGTAGGCCAAGGTGGGCGGATAACAAAGTCAGGAAAGGTAGAACATATTGGCCAACATGATGAAACTCCATCTCTACTAAAAGTACAAAAATTAGCCGGGCGTGGTGGCACATGCCTGCAGTCCCAGCTATTCTGGAGGCTGAGGCAGGAGAATCGCTTGAACCCGGGAGGCAGAGGTTGCAGTGAGCTGAGATCGCGCCGCTGCACTCCAGCCTGGACAACGAGCAAAATTCTGTCTCAATAAATAAATAAAATAAAATAATTCTAAATACATTCTGCTCATTGTTACATTGATGATCTTAAAGTTGATTGAGATGTAGCTGAAACTGGCTTCCACAGAGTACTCTCACGTGGTTCTGAATTTTGAGGTCATCTTTCTTTGTGTCATGTTTTTTAGATGTCCTTTCTCAGAGTCAATCTAGTTTGAGTAAGACCTGCAGGGATCTCTTGTGAGCACATATATTGAGTTTTAGTGCATAAGCTTTGTTTTAACTTTTCACTGGGTAGATGAAACTGTCAGATAAGCGGCATTATGTCAACCATATAAAGTATTTCCCCCCATTTTTAAATAGAGAAGAAGACACAGAAATGAAAATGAAAAGAAAATTTGGTACTACAGCACAAAGGTCCAGCTTGCAGAATTAATTGACTGTCTGAACAAAGATTATTGGGAAGCAGAGATCTGCAAAATTCTGGAAGAAATGCGTGAAGAAATCCACCGACACATGGATATAACCGAAGGCCTGACCGATAAGGCTCGGGGCAGTAACAAATCCTTTCTGGCGGCAGCTAATGGTGAGAGGGCATTTTCTCATTTTATTTTTGTTAAGTCTGAGCTAAACTGTTGTATGAAATCACTGCAAAATTTGAAAATAGATTAAAATTTTCAAGTACAGTCTTGCATTGCTTAATGATGGGGATACATTCTGAAAAATGTGTCATTTGGCAATGTCATGATTGTGTGAACATCATAGAGTACACTTACACAAACCTAGATGGTAGGGTTTCCTGTACACCTAGGTTATACGGCATAGCCTATTGCTGCTAGGCTGCAAACCTGTACGTCATGTGACTGTACTGAATCCCATGAGCAGTTGTAGCACAACAGTAGGTATTTGTGTATCTAACCATATCTAAACGTTTAAAAAGGTAATACATAAAATCTTATGGGATCACCATCATGTACATGGTTCATGGTTGACCAAAACATTGTGCAGTGCGTGGCTGTGTGTATATTTTACTTTGGTTCTCCGTATTTCATTTTCCCAAGAGAACTTTGTTCATTCCCACGTAAATTAGGGATGCTATACATTTTAGTGTTTTATTTCTGCCTTGGGTCATCACTAATATTCCCCAATATGTTAGTTTGTTTCTTTAATTCAAGTATCTTTTTAAACTTTTTTGGCATTCCAGCTTTTAATTTTTTTGTTGTTGTTTTTGAGACAGAGTCTCTGACTCTCGCCTAGGCTGGAGTGGCACGATCTCAACTCACTGCAAGCTCCGCCTCCCGGATTCAAGCCATTCTCCTGCCTCAGCCTCCCGAGTAGCTGGGACTACAGGCGCCCGCCACCACACCCGGCTAATTTTTTGTATTTTTAGTAGATACAGGGTTTCATTGTGTTAGCCAAGATGGTGTCAATCTCCTGACTTCGTCGTCCTCCCACCTCGGCCTCCCAAAGTGCTGGGATTACAGGCGTGAGCCACCACGCCCAGCCTCCAACTTTTAATTTTAAGAAATAATATTCTTTTTGAACGTTTTGCCTTTTGTAAAAAATAAAAATTTTAAATTTAGAGTAAATTAGATTTATGCAAAAGTTCCAGAGATAATAGAGGGTTTCCATATATCCTGTACTTGGTTGCCCCTGTTATTAACGTCTTAGTTTAGTATGGGATATTTGTTACAACTAATGGACCAGTATTGATACACTGTTATTAACTCAAGTCCATACTTCATTCAGATTTCCTTAGTTTTGACCTGATGCCCTTTTTCTGCCTCATCATCCTATACCACATGATATTTAGTCATCATGTTTTCCTCTGGATTGTCGGTTTCTCAGACGTTCCTTGTTTTTGATGGCCTTGACAGTTTGGAGGAGTACTGGTTAGGTATTTTGTAGAAAGCCCTCATTATGGGTTTTTCTCATGGTCAGCCTAGGTTTTTGCATTTTGGGGAGGAAGACCACAGAGGTGAAGTGCAGTTCTCATCTTCTTATCAAGAGTGCATGCTGTCCTCGTGACTTATCACTGATGATGTTAACCTTGGTCCCGTGGGTGAGGCAGTGTTTGTCAGGTTTCCCCACATCCTCCCCCATCTCCTCAAACCCCCAATACTGTAAGTCACTGTAAACAGCCACACTTGGTGGGTGGGGAGTTATGTTCTACCTTCTTGAAGGGGCAATATCTACATCAATTATTTGGGATTTTTCTACACAGAATATTTATTATTTTTTTCAGACATTTATTTCTATGAGTATAGATTCATGGATATTTACACTTACTGGGTTATAATTGGATATTTATTAGGTTATAATACAATGTCACCTTATTTATTTTGTTACTCAATTCTGCTTTTCTTTTTATTTTTCTAAGTTATAAATACATATATATCTTAAAAGTTTAAATAGTATAAAAGGGTATGCTGTGAAAAATGAATCTTTCTCCTTCATAATCTCCAATCTGACCTTCCTTGCCCCAGAGGCAATCGTTATTGCTATATTTTTTTTATCCTGCCAGATGTATTCTGTGCATGTTTAATAAATACTACCTGTGCTTTCCTTTTTTCCTTTTTTTTTTTTTTTTTTTTTTTTTGAGATTGAGTCTTGCTCTGTCTCCCAAGCTGGAGTGCAGTGGCGTAGTCTTGGCTCCGCAAACTCTGCCTCCCAAGTTCATGCCATTCTCCTGCCTCAGCCTCCCCAGTAGCTGGGACTACAGGCGCCCACCACCTGCCCGGCTAATTTTTTGTATTTTTAGTAAAGATGGGGTTTCACCATGTTAGCCAGGGTGGTCTCGATCTCCTGACCTCGTGATCTGCCCGCCTCGGCCTCCCTCCCAAAGTGCTGGGATTACAGGTGTGAGCCACCGAGCCTGGCCCCTGTGTTTTCTAATATAGCTATCCCTCAGTATTCTCAGGGATTGCTTCCAGAACCCTCTGCAAATAGCAAAATCCGTGGATGCTCAAGTCCTGCAGTCGGCCCTGTGGAACCTGCTGATATGAAAAGGTGACATTCCATATCCAAGGGTTCTGCATCCTGAGAATACTGTATTTTCAGTTTGAGGTTGGTTGAATCCAAGGATGCAGACCCTTTGGCCACGGAGGGCCAACTGCAGTGCCTTTTAAGTTTTAACTTGGATAAAATTATTAAGTAAGATTCTGCAAGTACACTTTCAAGTGCCTGGTTCTGAGTTCTGCTCTTCTGCATACATTATCTGCTATATGTATAATCCTATTAATTTTCCCCATTCTCCATTTGCTTAAAAATATAATGTTTATATTTAATAAAGATACTGAGATAGCCATATCCAAGCTTGTTCTCACATGTTCTACATCAATATTCCTGTGAATTCATGCATATTTTTGGAGAATGATAGGCTCTTATATAAATAGTGTTGGGCACAAATATACTTTGTCTTCAGAAAAAAGCATTTTTAGTTACTGTGAATTATGTTTATTCATATTTGTTAGTAGGAAGTATTCCTCTATTAGATCTGTTTAGAAAAATGTGTAATTTTTTTATTAGAAAAGTTTCAGTGTTCAGAAGTCTCTGGGGGATCAGTAATTGCAATAATACAATCTCCATCTTACTCTCCCCTCCATATAGATCAAATCATAGGATACTGTATTAATTTCAGCCAGCTTACTTTCCCCCTTAATTTCCTTGTATGAGTCATGACATTAAAATAGATAAATCCCTTTTTGCTCTCCTGTGTTTTAGTACAATAACAGAGAACAATCTTCAGATTGCCCCTAAAAGGCAATGTGAGATATGATTTTATAAAGTATGTTGAATTAGAAATATTTCCCGGAATAAAAAATAAAAACAAAAACAAAAAACAAAAAGAAAAAAGGTATTTTCCAGGGTGAGCTTGTCTGTGTATAAAATTATATATGCAGTGTAATCCTAATTAAAGAACAAAATCAAAACAGGAGTGGATAATCAAAAGTCTTAAGTGGTCTGATTTGGGGGAATGTAAAAAACTAAAAATGTTCATATAGGGCAATTGGTAATTGTCATCATGGAGAATTAAGTAAAGTACCATGCAAAAACTGTGCCTGGGTCGTTGGGATACTTAAATTCTCTTCCTCTAAATAACCAACTGGATCAGCTTTTATTGACAAATGACGAGTCAGCATAGTAGAATTGTAGTTGGTTTCCTTTTCATATTTTTTGCATTTCCTACAATGAGCATGTTCTATCTCAGTATAATTCATGTAATGTACTTTTAAAAAGTAGTTAAACCTTTTGTAGTAATCGAGAACAACAAAGAGAGCATTGAGCTTTAGGCCACAATATGTTCTTAGAAAGTTAGATGACTAAAATTTGTGTGCTGTGAGATTGCCTTGCAACCTGCAGTTAGTTATCCTCTTAGTACTACATGGAGTACATGGAAGTAAGATGAGTTGCACCTTGGATTTAATGGTGAGATCTGGACCCCAAAAATGACATAAATATATTTTTCTTTCTTTCTTTTTTTTTTTTTTTTTTTTTTTGTTAAGGCACAACGTCAATGTGGTACTAGAAGAGGAGGGATTCACAAGAATTGAAAATTGATGGGGAAGAGAAGGGGTAACTAACATTTTTGAGTGCCTACTGTGGGCCAGGTACTCAACGAAGTATTTTACAATTTTTTAATCCCCTCAGCATCTTTTTAAGGAGTGTATTGTCAGTGAATTGAACATTCAGATAGAAGAATCCCCCATTAAAACACCAGTCCCCCACCGTTATCTTTATTTGTTCTCTCTGGTAACCAAAATCTTGGCTATGATAGTTTAGGACCACCCAGGCCAGGTAAATACCCAAAATAATATCTAATAGTGTTCTTTAACTTGGAGGTTCTTTCTTTTTTTTTTTTTTTTTTTTTTGTGAGATGGAGTCTGGCTCTGCCGCCAGGCTGGAGTACAGTGGCATGATCTTGGCTCACTGCAGCCTCTGCCTTCCTGGTTCAAGCGATTCTCCCTCAGCCTCTCGAATAGCTGAGACTATAGGCATGCACCACCACACCCAGCTAATTTTTGTATTTTTAGTAGAGAAGGGGTTTCACCATGTTGGCCAGGATGGTCTTGATCTCTTGACCTTGTGATTTTTCCACCTACAGCCTCCCAAAGTGCTGGGATTACAGGCGTGATCCACTGTGCCCAGCTAATTTGGAGTTTTGTCAGATGAAAACAATGGAATCTACGGGTGTTCTGATAATAGCCAAGAATAATTTGCAGCATGATAACAAGAATTTCAGAATCGTAGCCTGTCCTGATGACTTGGACTTGATGTTAACCTCTCAAACAAAATACTTCATTTCTAATGTATAGCTCTCTGGTTTTTATATACATGCATGTCTAGGAGAGTTTAATTCTATTTTTGATAGTTAAATTTTTTTCTCCATTTTTCCTCAATATTTTATAAAAAATTTCAAATGTACAGAAAGGTTGAAAGAAGTATACAGTTACCAGCCTGTCCAACATGGTGAAACACCATATCTAGTAAAAATACAAAAATTAGCCAGGCATGGTATTGCAGGCCTGTAATCCCAGCTACTTGGGAGGCTGAGGCAGGAGAATTGCTTGAACCTGGGAGGCAGAGGTTGCAGTGAGCCCAGATCGTGAACTGCACGATGGTTGTGTACATCTGTAATGATTGTAAATGGGCACAAGAGGGCAGCAGTGAGGAATTGTACTGTATCTGCAGAACACCTGCAGTCACAGTGAGTTCTGATAAGAGCATCATATTTAATAATTTACGGGCCGGGCGCGGTGGCTCAAGCCTGTAATCCCAGCACTTTGGGAGGCCGAGATGGGCGGATCACGAGGTCAGGAGATCGAGACCATCCTGGCTAACACGGTGAAACCCCGTCTCTACTAAGAAATACAAAAAATAGCCGGGCGAGGTGGCAGCGCCTGT
>NW_022170027.1:0-1011 GCF_008728515.1 Papio anubis | reverse complement strand
TTGTCATTGGGCTCCAGTGATGCCAAGTGGCCGCAGCCCCTTTAAACAGAGCATCTGCTTGGCCAGCCTCTACCCTGTGCCCTGCTTCCAGGTCCTGCAGAGTCACCAGAGGCTTCTGCTACCCTCCCTCCTTCTGTAGGGGCTGAGCTGGCAGGGGCCTCCACAGTGTCACCGAAGGTTCCCCAACCACAGGCTTCTGTCTCCCCTGTTGTGTTCATGGCCTTGGGCTGGGGTAGGGACTGTGGCAACCTGGAATATTTTCAGCCCCTGGAATCCTGAGCATCCCCCTGAGATGGAGCATGAGGCAGGAGTCTCCTGCAGGAAGGCGGAATTGATTCTACCCACGCATTGTCCGTCCACCCTTCTGTCCATCCACCCTTCCATCCATCCATCCTTCCGTCCATCCATCCACCTGTCCGTCCACCCTTCCGCACATCCACCCTTCCATCCATCCACCCACCGTCCGTCCATCCACCTGTCCATCCACCCTTCCATCTGTCCACCCTTCTGTCCGTCTACCTTTCCGTTCATCCACCCACCATCCGTCCACCCGTCCGTCCACCCTTCCGCATGTCCACCCTTCCATCCATCCACCCACCGTCCGTCCATCCACCTGTCCATCCACCCTTCCATACGTCCACCCACTGTCCATCTACCCTTCCATCTGTCCACGCTTCCATCCGTCTACCCTTCCGTTCATCCACCCACCATCCATCCACCCTTTCATCCATCCATAATAACAGGACTTCCCGCATTTCCTCTTTCCCATCCCACTCAGTGTGTGTTCACTGAGCACCCAGGATGCCAACACTCTTCGAGACATGACCTACTCCCTGTGCTCTGAGAAATGAGAGCCCAGCAGGAGGGATTGAGATTGTAGGCATGTCGGGAGGGCATAGAAGGTGCTGGTAGAGGGGTAGAGGGTAGAATTGGGGTATCTGGCCTAGTTTGGGAGTGTCAGGGAAGGCTTCTCAGAGATGGGGAGCCCCTCTAGTCTCTGGCATCCCTCCC
>NW_022170026.1:0-1011 GCF_008728515.1 Papio anubis | reverse complement strand
CCCAACATGCCAGCCCAGTACTTCCTCAAGAGTCCTTTTATGGTATCTTCTGTCTAGCTCTTGACCTTCCTGAGTTCTTTTTTTTTCTTTTTAAAGCTCTGCTGTGCTGTAGGTTACATCAAAGAGTGCCTCCTCCGTGAAGCCCCTCAAATATCTTAACCCTTGGTGATCCACCTATCCCTGCTCCCCTGGGACAGCCACTGGTTCCCTCCAGTGCAGCAGATGTGAACCAGCCTCTTTTCTTGTCTGTCTTCCCCGCCCCATGCGGAGTGCGCTTTGATGGGAAGGAGCTCACTGGATCCTCTGTGCCTTACCACCAAACGGGCTAAATTCAGGGTTTTCTGATGATGGTAGATTGTTCTTTTTCACTTATTTTTTTCTAAAATACACGAGGTTCTTCTTTTGGCCATCTTCACCTTAATCTCTTGCCCTTAAACCTGACATTAATAAAGATTAATAAGGGTTTTCTGTATTCTGGATATTCTCATCTCTGTTACTAGGCTACACCTCCTTTTTTTTTACATGTCACATTGAAGAGAAGGTCAATAGGGTGTAGTGTGGAAGGATGTTGCGGTGTGATTAATAGCAAGGGCTCAGCCCTCAGACTGTTTGGGTTCCAGTCCCAGCTCTGCCCTCCGCTAGCTGTGTGATCAGGGGCTGCTTGCTTACCCTCTCTGTGCCTCAAGCTCCTCCTCCAGGACTAGTGCCCACCTAATTGGTGTGATGAGTCTAAAATAAAATAATCTACAAGAGGTGCTTGTTATACTACATGGAACACAGTAAAACGTCAAACACTAGCTATTACTAATATCATAATACAAAAGTGGTACTATGCTGTCTATGAAACTTGCTTTTTCACATAACATCGTGCCTCTCCTGGGTCGGTAAACGCCCATCCACTGTCTTTGGAGAGTGTAGTACTGACATCCCTGTCCTGTGTCTCTCACAGCTGACCTCGATCCATCTGATTATCTACGGGTCCCTGGAAGCTATTAACATCCGCAGCATCAG
>NW_022170025.1:0-1011 GCF_008728515.1 Papio anubis | reverse complement strand
CTCAGAGCAATTAATAAGTTGCCCAAAGTCAGATAGCAAGTAAGTACCAGAAATAAAATCCAGATTAATCTAATTCCCATACCCTTGCTCTTTCAATTATGTTTCAGAGTTGATCACAAAAAGAACCACTCTGTGTGCTTAGGATGATTTACTACCTACTAAATTTAACCATGGGGCAATCTAATAAACTGGGTAGAATATACGGTTAAGATAAAATTTGAGAAGAAAAGATTAAATGAAAATAGTTGGTACATACCAATGGTCAGAATATTCTGTCAGTATTCTAGAAATTTATATAAGAATAAACTGTATGCTGACAAAATTTTATTATATTAAAAAATTCACATTCTTCATACACAAGTCTTGTAAATAGCTACTGTTAAAGAAAGGATATTTACCTAGAAAAATCTGGGGTGGTCAACCAGTATATAACCATTCCTGGGGTGAAATGTCCCTTTCATCTTAGGCCTCTGGCCAATTTATCCAAGGAGTAGATACCTGACTTCAAAATATTCTCTTTTATAGGCAATTACAACTTGCAAGGGAATATACAGAGGTCACAGTGTAGTAGAGTTGAGTTATATTAACAGTAATTCTTTGGAGAGAATAAAACCACCTTACACTACCATGCTCAATGGCGAAGATTAACAGCAACATTATATAAGTTGAAACACTAAGGGCCTAGACCAGTTAGGAATGCATTATTGGGTAACTTCACTGGGCAAATAATTCTGAGTAGCTGAGATGCTGGCTAATGGTAAGAATAACGTGGAAGTCATAAATACTAGCTATAACCTTGCTATAGTCTGAATGTTTGTGTGCCCCCAAATTCATATGCTGAGACCGAATCGCAAATATCATAGTCTTAGGAGGTGGGGCCTTTGGGGAGTGCTTAGGTCATGCAGTCAGGGCCCTCAAGAGTAGGATTAATGCTTTTATAAAAAAGACCCCAGATAGTTAACTGTTTCCTTCCACCACATGAGGACAGTGAGAAGGTACAATCTATGAACC
>NW_022170024.1:0-1012 GCF_008728515.1 Papio anubis | reverse complement strand
TTCATCGGAGGATATTTCCTTTTTCACCATAGCCCTCTATGGGCTTTCAAATATCACTTTGCCAATTCGAAAAGAACTGTCTTAGCGAAAGGCTTCTTGAGGGGAAAGCTGTAACTCTGTGAGATGATTTCACAGAACCCGAAGAAGTTTCTCAGAAAGCTTCTTTCTCTTTGTTATCGGAGGATATTTCCTTTGGCCCTATAGTCTTCATAGGGATTCGAATTATCTGTGCTCAGACTCCACAGAAATATGGCTAGCAAAGAGATCCACGAAATACAGATGTAACTCTGTGAGATGAATTAACAGAACACGAACCATTTTCTCAGTAATCTTCTTTCTAGTTTTCATCGGAGGATATTTCCTTTTTCAGCATAGTCCTCTATGGGCTTCCAAATAACACTTTGCCAATTCCACAAGAACTGTCTTAGCTAAAGGATTCTTGAGGGGAAAGCTGTAACGTTGTAAGATTATTTCACAGAACCCAAAGAAGTTTCTCATGATGCTTCTTTTTCTTTGTTATAGGAGGATATTTCCTTTGGCCCTATTGTCTTCATAGGGATCCGAAATATCTGTTCTCAGATTCCACAGAAATAAGGCTAGCAAAGAGATCCACGAAATACAGATGTAACTGTGTGAGGTGAATTAACAGAACACTAAGCACTTTCTCAGAAAGCTTCTTTCCAGGTTTCATCGGAGGATATTTCCTTTTTCACCATAGCCCTCTATGGGCTTCCAAATATAACTTTGCCAATTCGACAAGAACTGTCTTAGCGAAAAGCTTCTTGAGGTGAAAGCTGTAACTCTGTTAGATGATTTCACAGAACCCAAAGTAGTTTCTCAGAAAGCTTCTTTCTCTTTGTTATCGGAGAATATTTCCTTTGGCCCTATAGTCTTCAAAGGGATCCGAAATATCTGTTCTCCTATTCCACAGAAATAAGGCTGGCAAAGAGATCCGAGAAATACAGATGTAACTCTGTGAGATGAATTAAGAGAACACTAAGCAGTTTCTCAG
>NW_022170023.1:0-1012 GCF_008728515.1 Papio anubis | reverse complement strand
TTTTCTAACTTCCTGTTTCAAAGACTTGGTCCTTTTTTTTTTTTTTTAACCTCATTCTCTTGTTTCTATTTTTCTTTTTTTTTTTTTTGAGACAGAGTCTCACTCTGTTGCCCAGGCTGGAGTGCAATGGCACAATCTCAGCTCACTGCAACCTCCGCTTCCCAGGTTCAAGCCATTCTCATGCCTCAGCTTCCACCTCCCGCACAGCTGGAATAACAGGTGTCCATCACCATGCCTGGCTATCTTTTGTGTTTTTAGTAAACATGGGGTTTCACCACGTAGGCCAGGCTGGTCTCAAACTCCTGGCCTCATGTGAGCCGCCTGCCCTGGCCTCACAATGTGCTGGGATTACAGGTGTGAGCCATGGTGCACAGCCCAGTTTTTTACCCCATTTTCTTTTTCTAATAAAAACCCTTAAGACTGTAAATTTCAGCCACATCTCGTATTTGTATTCTCATTATTAATTCTAATTATTTTAATGTAAGAATAAACAGACAGATAAAGCAAAAATTATACCCACAAAACAAGAATAAAGTTATTAAAAGGAGTAAGATGGACACTGTTGAATAAACAATTCAATACGGCTATAAAGCAGAATGGATGCAGGAAGAAAAGCAAGATAAACTGAGGAATTTTCACAGAACAAAGTCAAAAACAAAGATGAATACAGTCACTGGCACTTGCCCAAGGGTTGGGGGTGGGGAGATGAATACAGAAATTATTTTTTAGAAAGTTAGAAGACATGCTGGGTGCAATGACGCACGCCTATAACCCCAGCACTTTGGGAGGTGGAGAGGGGCAGATGACCTGAGGTCAGGAGTTTGAGACCAGCCTGGCCAACATGGTAAAACCCCCTCACTACTAAAAATACAAACATTAGCCGGGCGTGGTGGCGGCTGCCTATAATCCCAGCTACTCAGGAGGCTAAGAGAGGAGGATCCCTTGAACTCACAAGGCAGAGGTTGCAGTGAGCCGAGATGGCACCACTTGCACACACTCCAGCCTGGCTGAG
>NW_022170022.1:0-1012 GCF_008728515.1 Papio anubis | reverse complement strand
ATTATGTGTCTTGGAGTTGCTCTTCTCGAGGAGTATCTTTGTGGCGTTCTCTGTATTTCCTGAATTTGAATGTTGGCCTACCCTACTAGGTTGGGGAAGTTCTCCTGGATGATATCCTGAAGAGTGTTTTCCAACTTGGTTCCATTTTCCCCCTCACTTTCAGGCACCCCAATCAGACGGAGATTTGGTCTTTTTACATAATCCCATACTTCTTGCAGGCTTTGTTCATTTCTTTTTCTTCTTTTTTCCTTAGGTTTCTCTTCTCGCTTCATTTCATTCATTTGATCCTCAATCGGTGATACTCTTCCTTCCAGTTGATCGAGTCGGTTCCTGAAGCTTGTGCATTTGTCACGTATTTCTCGTGTCATGGTTTTCATCTCTGTCAGTTCGTTTATGGTCTTCTCTGATTAATTATTCTAGTTATCAATTCTTCCACTTTTTTTTCAAGATTTTTAATTTCTTTGCGCTGGGTACATAATTCCTCTTTTAGCTCTGAGAAGTTTGATGGACTGGAGCCTTCTTCTCTCATCTCGTCAAAGTCATTCTCCGTCCAGCTTTGATCCGTTGCTGGCAATGAGCTGCGTTCCTTTGCAGAGGGCGATGCGCTCTTATTTTTTGAATTTCCAGCTTTTCTGCCCTGCTTTTTCCCCATCTTTATGGTTTTATCTGTCTCTGGTCTTTGATGATGGTGACGTACTGATGGGGTTTTGGTGTGGGTGTCCTTCCTGCTTGTTAGTTTTCCTCCTAACAGTCAGGACCCTCAGCTGTAGGTCTGTTGGAGATTGCTTGAGGTCTACGCCAGACCCTGTTTGCCTGGGTATCAGTAGCATAGGCTGCAGAAGATAGAATATTGCTGAACAGTGAGTGTACCTGTCTGATTCTTGCTTTGGAAGCTTCCTCTCAGGTGTGTAATCCACCATGTGAGGTGTGGGGTGTCGGTCTGCCCCTGGGGGGGATGTCTCCCAGTTAGGCTACTCAGGGGTCAGGGACCCACTTGAGCAGGTAGTCTGTC
>NW_022170021.1:0-1012 GCF_008728515.1 Papio anubis | reverse complement strand
GCTGTGAATCTCGTGTCGGGTGATCCTTCGCGGCGACCCCCTGCCCCAGAGGGAATTGACAGTTCGGTTCCAACATTTGGTGCATTGGCCGGGAATAGGGGTCGTCCGAGGACCCCCGACCCATCCGGCGGAGACCCATCTGGCCCAGGCCACCGACTGCCGACTGGACGGACGAACTCTACCAGGTACTTTCGTTTCGTTCTGTTTGTCTTGCCGGCTAACTCTGAATTCCGGGGAGTACTCCGTCTGAATTAAGTGGGGAAGGGGGACAGACGTGTCCGGCACCTTCCCACTTACGGCCCGGGGGACGCCCTGGCAGTAGTCTGGAGGAAGGCTGACGACTCGGTCAGTCTCCTTAAATCTGTAGGCAGGACGCTCCTGCCGTCTGAATATTTTGTGATCTTGTGGCACCACTCTCTGGCCGCACGGCTTCTCCTTACTTGTCTGGTCTTTGTTTTTGTTGCTTTCGTTTTGTCCTTGTTATACGTGGAAGAAATGGGACAGACATTGACGACTCCTTTATCTCTGACCCTGACTCACTTCCCTGACGTACGGGCTCAAGCCCACAACCTCTCTGTAGAAGTCCGTAAGGGATGATGGCAAAAATTCTGCTCATCCGTATGGCCAACCCTCCAAGTTGGGTGGCCTCAGGACGGAGCATTTGACCTATCGATTATTTTACAGGTTAAGGCAAAGGTGATGGACCCTGGACCACACGGCCACCCTGACCAGGTGGCCTACATAATTACCTGGGAAGATCTAGTCCAAAACCCCCCTTCTTGGGTGAAACCCTTCCTCCATTTCCCTTCCCCATCCCAGTCTACCCTTCTTGCCTTGGAAGCCCCGAAGAACCAGAATCCGGACCCGCATAAGCCAGTCCTCCCAGATGAACCCCAGAGGGATCTCCTCCTTCTTGACCCCCTGCCTCCTCCACTTGAAAACCCCCTCCTGGGACCTCCACCTTACGCTTCACCCTTGCCCCCTGTTTTGTCTCCAGCTCTTTCCTCTACCA
>NW_022170020.1:0-1012 GCF_008728515.1 Papio anubis | reverse complement strand
AAGTGATTATTGATATAGTTGGAATCATATCCACTGTATTTGTTACTATCTTCTAGTTCTTGCACTGCCTTTGTTTCTATTTTTCTCATCCACTCATTTTCTTCCTTGGGTGGTTTTCATTCAGCATTTCATATGATTTTATCTTCTTTTCTTTCCTAGCATGTAGGACATATTTATTTTACACTATTTTATTGGTTACCCAAGGTAATAAAAACTTTTATTTTGTATATTCTTAATTGATCTTACATATAACACTTTTTTTTGTTTGTTTGTTTGTTTTGTTCTGTTTTGGGACAAAGTCACACTCTGTCGCCCAAGCTGGAGTGCAGTGGTGCAATCTCAGTTCACTGCAACCTCTGCCTCCTGGGTTCACGCCATTCTCCTGCTTCAGCCTCCCGAGTGGCTGAGACTACAGGCGCCCACCACCACACCCAGCTAATTTTTTGTATTTTTAGTAGAGATGGGGTTTCACCATGTTAGCCAGGATGGTCTCGATCTCTTGACCTTGTGATCCACCCGCCTCAGCCTCCCAAAGTACTGGGATTTGATTACATGCATGAGCCACCGCGCCCAGCCATAACAGCTTGTTTAAAATAAAAATAACATATGTATATGATTATATATGCATAAGTATAAGGTATACATACACATATGTATATACATATACATACATATATGCACAAGTCTTTTTACATGTAAGTGAAATGAAAGATAAAGATACAAGGGACAAAAGAAAGAAATACAAGAAAAGGAGGAAATAATTAGGACTATTCTGTTAATACAAGGTTGTCACTCTACTTCTGAAGTGATACACTCCTAAATGAAAGGGGCTCAGATTAGTGCTCACTGTAAATCGCAACCACCAGGGAAAGCTACTGAACCAAGGGCATCAATTCCGTGCTGCCCGTTGGACTGAGGCTGCATTCAGTTCCTTCCCATGCTGGCTTCTCCCTCATGGCAGAATATGCCATCAAAGCCACCAAGGGAGAGGTTTTGCAGCAAGACAGAAATC
>NW_022170019.1:0-1012 GCF_008728515.1 Papio anubis | reverse complement strand
GTATTTCATGGTGTATATATACCACATTTTCTTTATCCAGTCCACCACTGATGGCCATCTAGGTTGATTCCATGTCTTTGCTATTGTGAATAGCTCTGCAATGAACATACAAGTGCATGTATCTTTTTGGTAGAATGATTTATTTTCCTTTGGATACATTACTAGTAAAGGAATTGTTAGGTTGAATGGTAGTTCTATTTGAAGTTCCTTGAGAAATCTCCTAACTGCTTCCCACAGTGGCTGAACTTAATTTGCATACCCACCAATAGTGTATAAGTGTTCCCTTTTCTCTGCAGCCTCACCAGCATCTGTCGTGTGCTTTTTGTTTTTTTTGTGTTTTTTTTGACTTTTTATTAATAGCCATTCTGACGTGTATGAGGTGGTATCGCATTGTGGTTTTGATATGTATTTCTATGATGATTACTGATGTTGAACATTTTTAAAAACTTTTATAAGAAAACACAGAAAAAAATTATTTAGGACTTGAAGTTAAAGAGTCCTTAGATCTGACACCAAAAGTATAATCCATAAAAGAAAAAAAACTGATAAATTGGACTTCATAAAAATGTAAATCTTTTTGCTGTGTGAAAGATACTTTTTAAGAAAATAGACAAGCTAGAAATTGGGAGAAAATTTTTGAAATCCAACTATTTGACCAAGGACTTGTATTCAGAATACAGTATATAAAGAACTCTTATAATCGAACAGTAAAAACAAATTTTTTGAAATAGGCAAAAACCTAAACTTCACCAAAGAGGATATACAGATGGTAAAAAAACATACGAACAGAATACACCCCAATAGGTGAATGGCATACTTATTTGAATGACTAAGATGAAAATGCTGATAATTTCTTTTATTATTATTATTATTATTATTATTATTATACTTTAAGTTCTAGGGTACATGTGCATAATGTGCAGGTTTGTTACATATGTATACATGTGCCATGTTGCTGTACTGCACCCATCAACTCGTCATTTACATCAGGTATAACTCCAAATGCAATCCC
>NW_022170018.1:0-1012 GCF_008728515.1 Papio anubis | reverse complement strand
GCTTCAGACATTTGAGTAAATGTGGGACTGACTTAAGATCTTGAGGGTGTTAGTCAAGATGATGGGGAAAATTATTGAAGGCTTTTCATAGCTTCACTTCCCAGTACTAATTTTCTCTATGACCATAACAAAAAGGGGTTTAATTGTCTCATGGTTCTGCAGGCTGTAAAAAAGGATAGTAGCTTGGGGAAATGGTAGGTACGGCATCATTGTATTTTGCAAAGTGAGAAGGACATGAGATTTTGGGAGGCAGGGACAGAATAATAAAATTTGGCTGTGTGTCCCTACAGAAACTCATGTGGAATTGTAATCAGAAACGTTAAAATTGGGGCCGGGTGGAAGGTAATTTAATCAAGGAGGGCAGTGGGTGTTGGAAGGTGGGGATTGGAGAGAATGGGGGGATTATGGTGGAGTCGAGGGGTGAAAACTGGGCATTGGGAGAGGATCCCTCACAAATGGTTAAACACCATCTCCTTAATGTTTCCTCATGATGATGAGTTCTCCTGATGGTTTTGGAGCTGTAATATTGAATGGATACTGATCTCCCAGGTTTTGGACTTGCACTGGGCCTGTGATCCCATTTGTGTTATTTTCCCGGCAAACTTCTACCCTTTGGATTGAGAAAACTTACCCAATGCCTGGACCATCATTGTAGCTTGAAAGAAAAGAACCCCTTTTAAATTCAGGGACTCATAGGCAAAAGGAACTGTAGCCTTTTCTCAGGTGAGGTGTTGAACCTTTTACACTGGAGTTAATACTGAAATGACTGAAGACTTGGCAGCTTTTGAGAAGGCATAATTGTATTTTACTCAGTGAGAAGGATATGATATTCGGGGGATCAGGGTCAGAATAATATGGTTTAGCTGTGTGTCCCTACCTAAATTCATGTGCAATTGTGATCCCAAATGTTGCAGGTGGTGCCTCGGGGGAGGTGATTTATTAATGGATGGGAGAGGGGTGGGGTCGGAAGTAAACAGAGGTGGGGAGGAGTAGGCTGGCTATAGGGTGGTGG
>NW_022170017.1:0-29241 GCF_008728515.1 Papio anubis | reverse complement strand
AGAAAGAAAGAAAGAAAGAAAGAAAGAAAGAAAGAAAGAAAGAAAGAAAGAAAGAAAGAAAGAGAGAGAGAGAGAGAGAGAAGGGAAAGGGAAAGGGAAAGGGAGGAAAGGAAAAAGAAAAGAAAAGAAAAATAAATATGGACAGTGAAGGTCAGGCTGACAAGGTCTCAGATGGAAATGAGGAATTTATTGGGAACTGCAGTTAAAGATCACCTATGTTATGCCTTAACAAACAGCTTGGGTATATTATGTTCATGCCCTAGAAATCTGTGGAAGTTTGAACTTAAGAGTGATGACATAGGGTATCTAATGGAAGAAATTTGTAAGTAGCAAAGCATTCAAGAAGTGGCCTATTTCTAACAACCTACAATCAGATGTGGGAGCAAAGAAATGGTTTAAAGTTTGAACTTATATTTAAAAGGGAAACAGAGCACATAAAAGTTTGGAAAATTTGCAGCATGGCCCTGTGATAGAGAAAGAATCCAAGCAGGCTACAGAGCAACCACTTGATAGAGAGATTTGCAAAACTAAGAGAGCCAAGTGCTAGTATCCCAGACAATGGGAAAAAGGCCCTAAAGGCTTTTTCATAAATCTCCAAAGCAGCCCCTCCTATTGCAAGCCTAGAGGCCTGGGAGGAAAGAATGGTTTCAGGGGCCAGGCCCAGGGCATCACTGCCCTGAGCCGCTTCAGGACACTGCTTCCCAAATCCCAGCTGCTCCAGTTCCAGACTCAGCTCAAAGGGCCCCTGATATACAGGTCAGGCTGCAACTTTGGAGATAGTAACCTGTCATAAGCCTTGGTGGTTTCCAGGTGGTATTAAGCCTATAAGTGCACAGAATGCAAGAGTAAAGGAGGTTTGACAACCTCTGCCTGGACTTCAGAGGATGTATGAGAAAGTCTGGATGAGCAGACAGAAGCCAGCTGCAGGTGCAGAGCCCCCACAGTGAAGCTCTACTAGGGCAATGCTGAGGAGAAATCTGGGGTTGGAGCCCCCACACAGAGTCCCCACCGAGGCACTGCCTAGTGGAGCTGTGAGAAAGGAGCCACTGCCCTCGGGACCTCAGAAAGGTAGATTCACCAGCAGCTTGCACCCTCTGCCTGGAAAACCATAAGCACTCAACTCCATCCCATGAGAGCAGCCACATGGGCTGCATCCAGCAAAGCCACAGGAGCAGGGCTGCCCAAGGCCTTGGGGGCTCACCCCTTACACCAGGATGTGGGACATGGAGTCAAGGATTGTGTTGGAGCTTGAAGATTTAATGCCTTCCTTGCTGGGTTTCAGATTTGCCTGGGACCTCCCCACCCTCTCTCTCTTGCTTACTCTCTTGTCGTGTTACATGTCTACTCCTATTTCACCTTCCAACATGAGTAAAAGATCCCTGAGATCTCACCAGAAGCCAAATAGATGCCAGTACTATATTTGCTATATAGCCTGCAGAACATAAGCCAATTAAACCACTTTGCTTTATAAATTACCCAGCCTCAGGTATTTCTTTATAGCAGTGCAAGAACAAACTGACACAGTAGGTGAACAATCAGAACTGGCTGGATATTTGTTTGTTGAATGGAGACCAAATGACCTTCTGGAGAAGTGTCCAGCCCAGTTAACCAGGAAGGAAAGACTGCCCCCAAATAACAGCTATTCATTGGGCTGGATTTTTCTCTTGAGCTGAATCTTTGTGAGATATAGAACATGTCAAATAGGGTTCAAAAATGATCAGTTCCAATATTCAACACCATTTATAAGATTGTTTTAGAACCAAACCCACTTATAAAATGGTGACTGCCTGGTTTTGGAAGCAAAAGTTGAAAGACATCATAATAATAGACTTCTTCCTAATCAGGCCAGTCTTTCATGACCTCTGTATCTGCTTATATTTTCTCTATATGAACACTTGAAATTTGCCCAAGTTATTATTTATTCTTAGTAATTGGGTCAGGAGTGGCAAGAATAATCACAAAGAAGTCCAAGCTTCAAGTGAGCGTATAGTTTCAAACCAAATATCAGAAGTACTGAAAGGAAGTTACACTGCCTCACTCTGCTTTCTTGGATGGAATACTTAAAAATATTGGAATGGAAGGGGGATAAACAGAATACAAAGCCATATAAATATACAATAGAAGAAAGAAAGAGCTAATAAAAGGGGGTCAGAAAAAATTAGGAGACTTAAGGACTCTATGTTTTTGAGTACTTTTTAGAGATGGAGTCATCTTGCTTTGCTGCCTAGGTTGGTTGTCAACTCTTGGCTTTAAGCAATCCTCCAGTCCCGGCCTCTCAAAGTACTAGGATTACAGTTGTGACCCACCACACTCAGCCTTAAGGTCTCTAATTTTGCCAACAATTTGTAATCTTAGACAAACTTTTGAATCTTCCTGGATCTCAGTCTCTTCATTTGGCCACAGGGGAGAAAACCTTAAGAGTTCACAAGACTGTTATGAAAATCTATGTGATCATTAATATGAAAGCACCTCCCCCCACACACACATACACACGCACAGTAATTGTTCTACAAATGTAAAGTGTTAATATAGAAAATCTAAGATTGATTTGCTCCTTAAGAATAGAGAGCTGTATGCAGTTCATGTGTGGAGCTCATTTAATACAACCCATTTGTTTTGCAGATGGCAAAATTCAGATCTAGAAAAGTTCAATGGTTTGTGAAGACTGCAAAGAAAAGTATTCTCCTCACACCCAGCCTAGTGTTCTCGTGGGCCCCTTGATCACCTTGAACATCTCTGAGGTTGCAGGTGATTTTTACAATGGTCATCAGCATGTGCATGGTTCTCAGAGCTTTACTGATTAAAGACTAAGATTACAAGCCAGGCCCCATCCTCATAGTCAATCCATCACCTAATGCTATTTAGTTTACTTCTTAAATCTCTCTGGACTCCATTCCTTTCTCCTCAGTCATATAGCCAAGTCCCCAAATGAAGCTTCCATCGACTCTCACGTGATCTACCCTAACTGTTCTCCTAGCTTCCATTCTTAGGCCCTCCAATCTATTTTCCATAGGACAGCCAAAAAAACTTTCTCAAAATGCAAATCTAATCACATCAGTCCTCTTAAAATCCTTCAAAAGTCTCCCACAAAAACCAATGCCTTCCCATGGCACACCAGGCTCTACAAAATCTGGTCTCCAACCTCTTTAGCCTTGTTTCTTGGTCTCTTTCGTGTTCCAAGGTCAAATCATGTCCCTGCAAGCTTCAGGCGGCACTCATAAGTCATCCCCTTCTCCCAGTGTGCGTAGACCCACCCCAACTCCTTTTGCCTCATTAGCACCTTTCACTCACAAATCTGAATCAATTCAAATGCCCCCCTCCTCCTCCAGAAAGTTTTATGAGTCACCACCTAGACTGGTACAGGGCTTAGAGATTCCTAGAATTTCCTTTTCATGTAGATTAGTACAGTACTCAGAGTTTCCTAGAATTTCTGTTTCATTTCTTCTCAGAGTTTAGCATTATACATTTATCCATGTAATTGTTTAATCACTGCCGGCCCCCATTGCCCAAGTTATAAGGTCTGTGGGGGCACTGCCCTTGTCTGTTTTGCTCACTACTTGCTCATTACTCAGCACCTGGTATTCAGTAAGTATTCACTAATTGTTTATTGGAAGAAAAGATAAAGAAAAAAGCTGACTCCAGGGCACCAAAACCAGCATCTTTTCATTGAATCCTCTAAAAATAAATGGAAATGATCTAAAAATAGAAAAACCATAAGGACTATTTAACCTCTAATGATTCACAAATTGAAGTGGATAGGAGATCTAATTTCTAAGAGCAATTCCTACTTTTAGAACATTACCCTATCTAAAGGTCTTTCTTTAGATGCCCCAAAGGAAGACCAGCTTCTCCCTCTGTCCACCACTGAGCCCAATAGTACCTGAAATCTATGCTTGAAATTGGCATGGAGACTCAAAAGCAATGAAAAAGAAATGTAAGTTAAAAGCTTTCCAGTTAGGTAGAGAAAAGTGAAGAGATCAAACCTCTCTCCACCCAGATTGTTCTTGTATAGACAGAAAATCAAAAATTCCCTTTATTTTTTAAAAGCAGAGATGGTAGGGTGAAACCCATTAGTTTTTTTTTTTTTTTTTTTTTTTTGAGACGGAGTCTCGCGCTGTGTCACCCAGGCTGGAGTGCAGTGGCGCGTTCTCGGCTCACTGCAAGCTCCGCCTCCCAGGTTCAGGCCATTCTCCTGCCTCAGCCTCCGAGTAGCTGGGACTACAGGCGCCCGCCACCACGCCCGGCTAGTTTTTTTGTATTTTTAGTAGAGACGGGGTTTCACCATGTTAGCCAGGATGGTCTCGATCTCCTGACCTCGTGATCCGCCCGCCTCGGCCTCCCAAAGTGCTGGGATTACAGGCTTGAGCCACCGCGCCCGGCGAAACCCATTAGTTATCAAGCATCTAATAAGTTCCAAACATTTGCTAGGCCCTCTGCAAGTATTATCTCCTTTAATTTTACAGCTATGCTGTTAGTTGGGTATTATCTCTTTTATACATAAGGAAATAAGCAGATAACTCACAGTCACATAACTATAAATTGGCACAGCTAGAATTCAAACTCAGAGCAATCTGATTCTGCAGCTTATTGCCCTTTTCTAAACCATTCTGTCACCCCGAGAGAGATACACAGAAGTGCTTCCCACCATAATCTAATTACAATATTCCCTTATTCACTGTTTCACTTTCCAAGGTTTCAGCTACCTGCAGTCAATCACAGTCCAAAAATATTACATACAGTAAGATATTTTGAGAGAGAGAGAAAGACTACATACACATAGCTTTTATTACAGTATATTGTTATAATTGTTCCATTTTGTCATTAGTTATTATTGCTAATCTCTTGCTGTGTCTAATGTATAAATTGAACTTTATCAGCGGTATGTAGGAATAGGAAAAAACCTAGTATATGTAGGGTTCTGTACTACCCTCAGGTTCAAACATCCACTGGGGGTCTTAGAACATATTCTGAAAAATAAGGGAAGACTACTGTATGTTCATTTTCTACTCTAAAAAAAAAAACTATCTTCCTAAACTAATTTCTGAGCATTTGCAGGAAATAAGATGAGAATAAACGTTCTCCCTGTACCTTCATTCATTCTCTGCGCTCAGGATCTTTGCCCATTCTCTAATATTTGAGGCACCGAGATGGATATACACACTTATTTACACTAGTCACTCCCTTTTGCCTGGCCTGTGAGCTCCCTTGGAGTAAGGGCCACGTCTCATTTATCTTTGGAACTCCAGTTTTGAACGCAGTCTCTGACACTCAATGAATCTTTGTTAAATTAACTGGATGAATGTGGAATGATATAGAGATGAATAAAACATGGTCCTTACCCCCAAGACATTTAAAATCTAATAGAATAGAGAACGCACATACCAGAAACAATAGAAGACAGTAGTAAAAGTGTCGCAGAGAGCTAAAGGGCAAAGAAACGGGTTCATTAAAGAGAAATTTAGGTGGGGCTTTAAAGACTTGGTAGGATTTCAACAAACCAAATAAAGTAAGAACAAGTTTCTTGGAGGGTATTCCAGGTGGAAGGAACAACATAAGTTGAAATCCGGAAGAGAGAAACCCTAAAGCTGACCCAGGATAATCTCATTTGGACGGAGCATAGAGTGCAGACAGGAGATATGCCTGGCAAGTAGGCTAGAATCAAATTAGGGAAAGTAACTTTAGAAGCCAGGTTACGGAGATGAGCAGCAAAGAAAAGCAGCATTTTCAGAAGGGCTTATTTGTGAACCATGTGTCAGATGGACTCAGAAGTAGGGAGAAGTTAGAGCAATCTCTATGAAAAAGATAGTTACAGCTCAGGTCAGAAGCAACTGGGCTCTCAGGCTCTCCTACTAGCCAGGAGGACTTGGGTATTGTAACAATCCTTCACCACTTTCTTCCCCGAAAGACAGAATGAGAAGAAGTTGCCAAGAATCAAAATGGGCATTGGTTCTCCTAAACGTATCAGTGTTTTCATTTTTCATCTAAACCAGCAAGTCTCTCTTTTCCTTGGTATTCATCATGGAGTTCAGTGAAGCAAATGCTTTAGGGAGCTAATTCCCTTGTGAGCAGCCCAGAGAGGATGATTTCGGAGAGTTGGGGGATTAATATCCCAGCTTTCTTGCTCAGGTAACTCTGAGGCATGGTCCACACTGTCTCCCAGAGATCTCCCATGGAACTGACCTCAGTTGCCCACAGATGTAACCTGCTTGATACTGCACCTTCCTACCCTTCCCCGTGTCTCTTTCTCACTCCCCTACTACTGTTTCCTAGAATAACTTCACAAGTTAATTATTTGCCTTCAAATGCTTGTCTCAGGGTCAGG
The DNA here is from genome assembly GCF_008728515.1 of Papio anubis. Lineage (NCBI taxonomy): Eukaryota > Metazoa > Chordata > Mammalia > Primates > Cercopithecidae > Papio > Papio anubis. The sequence goes on along the minus strand of NW_022170017.1, from coordinate 22,919 downwards.
TTCTGGGGGAACCCAATCTGCCTTAGTCCGTTCAGGCTGCTATAACAGAATGTTATGGACTGGATGACTTAAACAACAGACATTTATTTCACACAGTTCTGGAGGCTGGGAAGTTCAAGATCAAGGTGCCAGCAGGTCCAGTGCCTGGTGAGGGGCTGCTTCCAGGTTTGCAAATGGCCATCTTTTTATTGTATCCTCACATGGCCAAGAAAAAATTATCTTTCTCATATCTCCTGATAAGGGCACTAACTCCATTCATGGGGTGCTCCACCATCATGAGCTACTCACCTTTGAAAGGCCCCACTTCCCTAATACCATCACCTTAGGTGTGCAGATTTCAACATAGAAATCTGGGGTGGAGGGACACAAACATGCAGTTCATAACACAAGCTAAGACATAGGGATTCTTGGCTTCTTCAAAACATTAATACTTAAGCTTCTACCACAAGAGGAGGGAGGCCAGATGGTACTGGGGTCAGGGAAGAAGGGGGTAAAGTTTGACATGGAGAGACTCCCTCCTTAAAGCTTGGGACACCAGACGAGAGACACGTATATCTCAGAGGCCTATCAGTCAGTGAACCATGATGAATCAACCGATCAAATCTTTCATGTACGGTCATGTCTGCCACATTCAAACAGACAAGAACCAAAGAAGGATATCAAAACTAGCATTTAGGTCCCAGTGTTATTTTCCGATCTGAGTTGCCACCCTCACATATCTGGAACTTCTCCAAGGCCTTTTATAGAAGCTTCCCAAAGGCCTGGGCTACTGTGAGCTGAAAAAGAGAAAGAGAAGCAAGGAAAGCCTGTGTGTGAAACATCAGATGACTCTGCTCTGAAAACAGAAGCTTGGCACCAGAAGGAAAAGCCCCTCAGAAAGGGAATTCAGCAGCTAAGTGGATTAGGAGTTGCAAGTCCAGCCTTTGCTCTGGCCCAGAACCACAATCAAGTTCTCTGTGGGCATGAGCTCAACAGGTAGGGGGAACTCCTCATTATAGCTCGGGAGGTAACTTTCCTAAATTGCATTAAGCTAGATAGTGCTCAGAACATCCATCCCATCCCTCTCTTGGCAGTCAGTTAAGAAGCCGCAAAATTGGATGTCCTTCTAAATGACCAAAACCATGGATGCGCATATGTGGGCCCCCCTCCCTTCTGGTTTAAAGATTACAGACCTGCCACAGGACCCTGAGCCTTATTTTCCATCAGGGTGTTTAATTAGGTTTTACTGGCCAAACACAACATTTAGTATATTTTAATTATCCAATCAAAGAATGCAGTATATTTTCCTATTGAGAAGGCAGTATTCAAATACACTAAATATTTAAGCCATTGTTGCTCACCACCTTTAAGACATTTTGCCAAACCAGAGTAGCATCTTTGTTAAATAAAATCTTGAGGGGCAAATTCCACATCTGGAATTTTGAACATAACAGTCATGAGACAAATGGATCCAACAGAAAGTGTTGAATCCAAATATTTAGATGATTAGCCCAAGAGTTTGGCAAAGAGATCTCCAGGAAAGAAGCATGCAATTTTAGATCATTTTCCATCTACTTAGGGCATGTAAATGGTTTACTTGTTTAATTTTCTCTAAAGATAACCATAATGTCAGTGACTGAAATAGACAATAACTTTGAAATTCAGTACAGTGAAAAAAAGACCATGACCAAAAATCAGTTAAGGCATAGCATGCAAGTCAGGGTACACAGCATACAGTATAATTGTCAATGCAAAGGACAGCTGTAAAAACTCCAAAACTGGATTATGTCACCTTATTTTAAAACAAGAACACACTAAAGATTAGAGTTCGGGGTAGAGTTCCAGACTGATGCATCAAATCTTTCAAAGATATTTGTCCTCCAATTAAATTAAGTCCACACTATAAAATAGGAATTTGACTTTCTACAGGACCAGAATGGCCACTGCCTGTGACTGGCTGACTCCCACAAATGAATAAAGCCTAGTCATGGGTTTGGCCTCACTGATAGGCCACTTAACCCTCCTGCTCCCCTCTGCCCCACAGGTTACTCTCCTGTTTCCCTTACTTCCCTGCCCTCCTCTCAACCTCTTTTCTTCACTCCTTCTTGACCTGACTCCACCATTGCCTTTGCTAAGACCTGGACCTTGGTCTTCTCTTTCATTTTCCCATTCTTCCTCCCCTCATATATCTCCAGTCTCCACCTAATAACAGATGCCTCCCAGGACTTCTCTGGGCTCACAGTGCCAGTTATTTTAGTACATTTGCCAAGTGACTCCAATAGTGTTTGTAAAATTAAGTTCATTGCTCTCACTTCAATGTCTCTCTTTTTAGGCTTTCCATCATCAGGATTAAGATTTTCCAGTTATGCATGTCCCTTTCCTACTCTTTCCAAATTCCCACCCTAGACAAAGCCCACAAAAACTCAAATGGAAATCACTGAAAAAACCTTATAATCCATTTCCCTGACTCTATATTCTTCCCATTTATCCATTGGAAACTAAACTGTACATCTCACATCCAAAATAATTTCCCTATTCTTGCATGCTGAATCATACCCAAACACTTCTTGGTTGTCAGAGCTGACATCTCTTGTGTACCCAACACAGGGCTTGCCCTTATTGCATGCAAGAAAAGCTGGTTATCATCCTTCACATGCATATTTTCTCTTACTGATGATCATAGACTTTGCAGGAGCGCCCCCCTCTCTACCAACCCAGCATGACTCTGGCTTCTACACAAGTTATTGAACTTCCGAGTCTTAACTTCCTGACTTGTATAAAAAAGGGGGAAAGTTCATTATACCTCATGGCATTGTTCTGATATGGGAATGAGTTAAAGTGCCTGCTAGAGCATCCAGAAAACAGTAGAAGTTTAATTAATTGGCATTTTTAATTTCCTTCATCACCTTTTGCTTCGTATTCCAAACCTCCTTTATTTTTGCTTGTGTTTCTTTCTTTTTAACTTTTATTTTGAGTTCGGGGTACATGTGCAGGTTTGTTACATAGGCAAACTTGTGACAGGGGCGTTTGTTGTACAGATTATTTCATCACCCAGGTATTAAGTCTAGTACCCATTAGTTATTTTTCCTGATCCTCTCCCTCCTCTTACCCTCCTCTCTCCAACAGGCCCTAGTGTGTACTGTTCCCCACCATGTTTCCATGTGTTCTCATCATTTAGCTCCCACTTATAAGTAAGAACATGTGGTATTTGGTTTTCTGTTCCTGGATTAGTTTGCTAAGGATAATGACCTCCAGCTGCATCCATGTCCTTGCAAAGGACATGATCTCTTTCCTTTTTATGGTGGTATACTATTCCATGGTGTATATGTATCACATTTTCTTTATCCAGTCTACCATTGATGGGCATTTAGGTTGATTTCATGTCTTTGCTATTGTGAATAACGATGCAATGAGCATACAAGTGCATGTATTCTTGTAATAGAACATTACTGGATGTATACCCAAATGAATTTTATATTCATACTATTATATTATATTATATTATATTATATTATATTATATTATTTATATTCCTTAGGGTATATATCCAGTAATGGGACTGCTGGGTCAAATGGTATTTCTGTCTTTAGGTCTTTGAGGAATTGTCACAGTGTCTTTCACAATGGTTGAACTACTTCATACTCCCACCAACAGCCTATAAGCATTCCTTTCTCTCCACAACATCACCAGCATCTGTTACTGCTTGACTTTTTCATAATAGCCATTCTGACTGGCGTGAGATGGTATCTCATGTGCTTTTGATTTGCATTTCTCTAATGATAAGTGATAAGCTTTTCTTCATATGATTGGTGGCCACATGTATGTCTTCTTTTGAAAAGTGTCTGTTCATGTCTTTTGCCCACTTTTTAATGGGGTTGTTCAGGTTTTTTTCTTGTAAATTTGTTTAAGTTCCTTATAGATACTGGATATTACACCTTTGCCAATGCATCATTTGCAAAAATTTTCTCCCATTCTGTAGGTTGTCTGCTTACTCTGTTGATAGCTTCTTTTGCTGGGCAGAAGCTCTTTAGTTTAATTAGATCCCATTTGTCAATTTTTGCTTTTGTTGCAATTGTTTTTGGCATCTTTGCCAGGGACTATGTCCTGATTGGTATTGCCTAAGTTATTTTCCCTGGTGTTCATAGTTTTGGGTTTTACATTTAAGCCTTTAATCCATCTTGAGTTAATTTTTGTATAACCTGTAAGGATGGGGTCCAGTTTCCATTTTCTGCATATGGCTAACCAATTCTCCCAGCACCATTTATTAAATTGGGAATCCTTTCCCCATTGCTTGTTTTTGTCAGGTTTGTAGAAGGTCAGATGGCTATAGGTGTGCAGTCTTATGTCTGCATTCTCTATTATGTTCCATTGCTCTATGTGTCTGTTTTTGTACCAGTACCATGCTGTTTTGGTTACTGTAGCCTTGTAGTATAGTTCAAAGTTGGGTAGCATGATGCCTCTAGCTTTGTTCTTTTTGCTTAGGGTTGCATTGGCTATTTGGGCTCTTTTTTGGTTTAAATAGTTTTTTTCTAGTTCTGTGAAGAATCTCAATGGTAGTTTGATAGGAATAGCATAGAATCTATAAATTGCTTTGGGCAGTATGGCCATTTTACTGATATTGATTCTTCCTATCCATGGGCATAAAATGTTTTTTCATTTGTTTGTGTCATCTGTGATTTCTTTGAGCAGTGGTTTATAGTTCTCCTTCTAGAGATTTTTCATCTCCCTAGTTAGCTGTATTCATAGGTATTTTATTCTTTGTGTTGCAATAGTGAATGGGCGTTTGTTCCTGATTTGACTCTTGGCTTGACTGCCAAATCTCCTTTAAAGCTGAGCTCAAATTCACTAGTCCTAGAAATTTTCTTTTGGTAATTCCAGGCTCTTCTACTCAAGTTCTGTATCCCCTTTCAGGTAGAGTCATCAGATAAAATAAATGTTCACTTATGCTAAAAAATTTAATCATAAATTTCTAAATTATATAATAACTCATAAAAACTATAAAACATATATTAGGGACATGCACTTAAAAATTATACATTATCTGAAATTCAAATTTAATGGGATATCCTTTTTGTTATTTGCTAAATCTGGCAAGCCTCCTTTCAGGTAAATATTGGCTTTTTCTACTTTGATATTTTCTGTAGATCCTTTACGATCAAATCTACTTTATGACTGGATGCACATCTTTTACTTCATTCATATTTTTCACAGCAGTGAGTCTATCCATGTGCCCAGCCCACTCTCCAAGCCTAAGGCAAGTCCACCTCCTCTGTGAAGCCTCTCAGATTATTGAAGCAACTTGCTGAATCCATTACCTCTTCAATAATAGCATATTTCTCACGTGGTTCATTTTTCACCAAATCTGCCACTTTTGTGACATTTTCTATACTGGGATGTTCAATTGTCATTTCACTTTTCATGTATTTATTTCTTATTATCCTGAATAAGTCAATATATTTAGTGATCAGCAACAGAAAATAACTCTGACTAATTTAGACTGAAAAGGAATTCATCAAAAGGATATTTGGTGGCTCACAGAAATGCCAAAAGGTCTGGAGAACTCAGCTGAAAACAATACCCAATACCTCCCCTCTACAAACCAGAGAGGATTTCACTGCTACCACCCAAAAAGGCCAGACACTGCCATTGTACGACTCACACTGCTCCTTGGGAATCCAAGGGTTCCCCATAGTGCCTGCTTCTTTGAGTCACTGCTCCCAGGTCCAGTGTGGAAGAAATATATCTGAGTTGTCAAACCTTAGTCAAGTGCTCATGCTTTAGCTGCAAAGGAAGTTTTTAAATGTGAGGATCTGGCATTTTAAGTTTTCCTAATAGAAGGTGGATCCTTCTCACCACCAAGTCTCATAAAGTGAGACTTCACACATGAGAAGGGGATTTGGAGGCTGAATGACAGAGAAGGATAACTGATGTGGCTTCTTTAGAGAGGAGGGACCATATCCCCTCTAAATGACCCAGAACAGCATTCTGCAAAGGAAATAGCCAAAAAATATTTGCTGATTGGATGAATGACACTGGCCACCCAAAATACATTACTGACTTTTTAAAACTCATTGCAGCTTCAATCTGAGGGATATTGTAAAGTGTTACATTATACATTGAATTGTCTAGATACTATCATTACTAAGACAAATAAAGCGAACTCCCTGTACTCCAGGGATGTGAAGTGAGGAAGGCTTAGTAGACCACATTTACTATGTAACCAAGTAAATGTTCAAATTTAGGAAAAGAAGCAGGTACTATGGGAAGTCATGTGAGAGAACATCCAGCTCAGGGCAAGGGGTGGGGCAGTTTCACAGAGGAGGCTATACTGGAGCTCAGTTTGAGAGTAGGGGGTAGATTTGCCCATCAATATGTTGAATCTGGAGATGATGATGAACTGATCACACAAGCTAGAGTCAGGAAAGCAGTAGCCACAGAGGTAAAGTGTCCACAGTCTCAAACAGGGCCCCAGTTCAGATGTAAGTATCTCCATGGGAGCTGGGAAGATTAATGCTTTTGAACACACACACACACATACACACATACACACACACAGTGTACTTTAGGGTAAATAACACCCAATTTACGCAAGTTTGACTGACTTCAGTGAGATATGCTAATTCTGCGATGTTAGGTGACTTGGGGACAAACCCTGAGAAGGTGCCAATGATCCTAGAAGGTATTTAAAGTAAATAATACTCAGAAAGAAGAAAAACTACCAGAAGAGACCAGTTCTTGCTTTATCTAACAAGACGCCATAATGGCACCAGGGTGTAGAGAGCAGTGCTTCTCAAACTACTTGTAAACAGCACCCAGAGTGGTCTATACCCACACTGCTAAATTGAAATATAAGTTGAACTGCATACATAATTTTTAATTTTCTCATAGCCACATTAAAACAGTAAAAAGATGATGACTCAATATTGTCATGATGTCAGTTATTCCTAACTTGATCTATAGATTCAACCCAATCTCCATCAAAATCTATTATTTTGTGGATACAAAGAAAACTGACTCTAAAGTATATATGGAGAGCCAAAAGACCCAGAAGAGTCAACAAAATATTGAAGGAGTAGAACAAAGTTGGCAGACTCACACTACCTGACTTCAAGACTTACTATAAAGCTAGAATAATCAAGACAGTGTAGTATAGGCAAAAGAATAGATAAATAGATCAATGGAACAAAATAGAGAGCTCAGAAACAGACCCACATAAATACAGTCAACTAATCTTTGACAAAGGATTAAAGGCAATACAATAGAGCAAAGGCATTCTTTTTAACAAATGGTGCTAGAACAACTGGAAATCACATACAAAAACATAAATCTGGACATAGACTTTACACACTTCATCAAAATTAATCCAAACTAGATCATAAACAAAGGTATAAAATAAAACTTCTAGAAAATAATCTAAGAGAAAATCTAGATAACCTACTGCATAGAGATGACTTTTTAGATATAACACCAAAGGTATGATTCATGAAAGAAATACTTGATAGGCCAGACTTCATTAAAATTAAATTTTTCTGCTCTGCAAAAGACACTGTCAGGAGGATAATAGAAAAGCCACAGATTTGGAGAAAATATTTGCAATAGATCTGATAAAGAACTTATTAACATCAAAAATATACAAAGAACTCTTAAAACTCAACAATGAGAAAACAAACACATTGATTTTAAATTTGGCAAAAGCAAACTAAGCTGCATAAGGGAAGGAGAAGTAAAATGTTTTCCAGATAAGTAAGTGCTAAGGGAATTCATTAATATTAGACCAACCTTACAGAAGATCCTTAAGAACGTTCTAAACATGAAAATGAAACAGTATCTGCTACCACAAAAACACACTTAAGCACGTAGCCCACAGATCCTATAAAACAACTACACAATAGAATCTACAAAGCAACCAGATAACAACTTTATGACAGGATTAAAACCTCACATATCAATATTAACCTTGAATGTAAATGGTCTAAATGCCCCATGTAAAAGGCACAGAATGGTAAGTTGGATTACAAAAATAAGACCCATTCATCTGCTGTCCTCAAGAGATTCATCTCACATGTAAGACATCCATAGGCTCAAAGTAAAGGATGAGAGAAAGATCTATCACACAAATGGAACACAAAAAAATAGCAGGAGTCACTCTTCTTACATCAGATGAAACAGACTTTAAACTAACAAGTAAAAAAGGACAAAGAAGGACATCGCATAATGATAAAGGGTTCAATTCGACAAGAAGACTTAACTACCCTAAATACATACATACCCAGCATTGGAGCACCCAGATTCATAAAAACAGTAAGTACTTCCAAACCTATAAAAAGACTTAGACAGAAACACAATAATAGTGAGGGACTTCAACACCTCACTGACAGCATTAGACAGATCATTGAAGCAGAAAACTAACAAAGAAATTCTGGACTTAAATTTGACACTTGACCAATTGAACCTAATAGACATCTACAGAATATTCCAACCATCAAACATAAAATATACATTCTTCTCATCTGCATATGGAACATACTCCAAGAATGACCACATGCGTGGCCATAAAGCAAGTTTCAATAAATTCAAAAAAAAAATCAAAATCATACCAACCATACTCTTGGACCACAGTGGAATAAAAATAGAAATCAATACCAAGAAGATCTCTCAAAACCACACAATTACATGGAAATTTAAAAATTGCTTCTGAACGACTATTGGGTAAACAATAAAATTAAGGCAGAAATCAAGAAATTATTTGAAACAAATGAAAAGAGACACAACACACCAAAATCTTTGGGATGTAGCAAAAGCAATGTTAAGAGGAAAGTATACAGGGCTAAATGCCTACTTCAAAAAGTTAGAAAAATTTCAAATTAATGATCTAATATCATACCTAAAAGAACTAGAACAACAAGAGCAAACTAACTCCAAAGCTAGGAGAAGAAAAAAGAGTAACTAAAATCAGAGCAGAACTGAACAAAACTGAGACCCAAATATCCAATGAAAGACCCAAAGAATCAAAATGAAGCCAAAAGTTGGTCATTTGAAAGAGTAAACAAGACTGATAGACCACTAGCTAGATTAACAAAGAAAACAAGAGGGAAGATCCAAATAAGCACAATCAGAAATAACCAAGGTGACATTACAACTGATCCCACAAAAATACAAAAGATCTTCAGAGACTATTATGAACACCTCTATGCACACACACTAAAAACTCAAGAGGAAATGGGCAAATCCTGGAAACGCACAATCTCCCAAGATTAAATTAGGAAGAAATTGAAACCCTGAATAGACCAATATAAAGTTCCAAAATTGAATCAGTAATTAAAAAAACCTACCAACCAAAAAAAACTGTAACCAGATGGATTCACAGCCGAATTCTACCAGACATACAAAAAAGAGCTAGTACCAATTCTATTGAAACTATGCCAAAAAAATAGAGGAGGAAGGACTCCTTCCTAACACTTTCTACAAAGCCAGCATCGCCCTGATACCAAAACCTGGCAAAGACACACTGAAAAAAGAAAACTACAGGCCAATATCCCTGATGAACATAGACACAAAAATCCTCAACAAAATACTAGCAAACCAAATCCAGCAGCACATCAAAAACTTAATTAACCATGATCAAGCACTCTTTATTCCTGCGATGCAAGGTTGGTTCAACATATGCATATCAATAAATGTGATTTAACATATAAACAGAATTAAAAACAAAAATTGTAGGATCATCTCAATATTTGCAGAAAAAAGCTTTTGATAAAATCCAACAACCTTTCATGAAAAAAACCCTTAAGAAACTAGGCACTAAAAGAAAATACCTCAAAATAATAAGAACCATCTATGGCAAACCCATGGCCAACATTATACTGAATGGGCAAAAACCAGAAGCATTTCCCTTATGAACTGAAATAACACAAGGATGCCCACTCTCACCACTCTCACCACTTCTATTTAACATAGTACTGGAAGTTGTTGCCAGAGCAATCAGGCAAGAGAAAGAAATGAAAGTCATCCAAATAGGAAAAGAGGTCAAATTATCTTCATGGATGATATGATTCTATACCTAGAAAACCCTAGATTCTGCCAAGAGGCTTCTGGAACTGATAAACGACTTCAGTAAAGGTTCAAGGTACAAAATCAATGTAAAAAATCAGTAGTATTTCCATACACCAATGATGTGCAAGCTGAGAGCCAAATCAGGAGTGCAATCTCATTTACAATAGCCCCCCGAAAATACCTAGGAATACATCTAACCAAGAAGATGAAAGATCTCTGCAAGAAGAACTACAAAACACTGCTCAAAAAAGCATATATAATACATACAAACAAATGGAAAAAAAATCACATGCTCATGGATTAGAAAAATCAATGTCATTAAAATGCCCATACTGCCTAAAGCAATCTACAGATTCAACACTTCCTATCAAGGTACAAGCATCATTTTTCACAGAACTAGAAAAAACTATTCTAAAATTCACACGAAACCAAAAAAGAACCTGAATAGCCAAAGTAATCCTAGGCAAAAAGAATAAAGCCAGAGGCATCACATTACCCAACTTCAAACTATACTACGAGCCTACAGTAACAAAAACAAAATGGTACTGGGACAAAAGCAGATACTTTTCAGTTCCATATACCAAAGGAACAGAATAGGGATCCCAGAAATAAGGCCACACATCTAATTAAACTAAAGAGCTTCTGTACAGCAAAAGAAACTGCCAACAGAGTAAACAGACAACCTACAGAATGGGAGAAAATATTTGCAGACTATGCATCTGGCAAAGATTTCATCTGTCTAAAGATTCTACTCCAGAATCTGTAAGGAACTTAAACAATTCAACAAGCAAAATGCAAAAAAACCCCATTAAAAAATGGGCATAAGTCAGAAACAGACACTTCTCAAAAGAAGACACAAGCAGCCAACAAACATGAAAAAATGCTCAACACCACTAACCATCAGAGAAACAGAAATCACAACCACAATGAGATACCATCTTGCACCAGTCAAAATGCCTATTATTAAAAAGTCAAAAAATAACAGTTACTGGTGAGGCTATGGAAAAAGTGAACACTTATACACTGTTGTTGGAAATGTAAATTAATTCAGCCACTGTGGAAAGCAGTCTGTAGATTTTTCAAAAAATTTAAAACAGAACTGCCATTTGACCACTTAACAGAATCCCATTACTGGGTATATATCCAAAAGGGAATAAATTGTTCTACCAAAAAGACACATGCACTCATATGTTCATCACAGCACTACTCACAATGGCAAAGACATGGAATCAACTCATGTGGCCATCAACAGTGGATTGGATCAAGAAAATGTGGTGCCTATACACCATGGAACACTACTCAGCCATATGAAAGAATGAAATCATGTCCTTTGCAGCAACATGGATGCTGCTGAAGGCCAGTATGCTAAGAAAATTAACACAAGAACAGAAAAACAAGTATTGCATGTTATCACTTATTAGTGGGAGCTAAACAATAGGTACTTATGGACATAGAGATGGTGACAATTGACACTGCGGACTACTAGAGGGAGGAGAGAGGGAGGGGGCTAGGGCTGAAAAACTAATTATTGAGTACTTTGCTCAGCACCTGGGTGACAGGATCTATCATGCTTAAATCCTCAATATCATGCAATATATCCAGGTAACAAACCTGCACATATACCTCTTGAATCTAGAATAGAAATTGAAATTATTTTGAAAAAAAGAAGAAAGAAAAGTATTAATGTAGTATGACATGCATAAATATCTAGCTCATTTTTAAATAAAATATACTGGGATGCCTACAAACTTTTTACTACTTTTTACTGTCTTTGCCATAATGCAAAGGCAATTTTCTTCTTATATCACTAAGAAAATTGTAATGAAGAACAAAATTTTGGAGAAAATGCTATGAAAATTAATCAGTTGCAGCCTAGGTGTTGCCATGAAAATCCTCAGGAAAATTCTGTTCTGGCAGATGTCTTTGTCATCACCATGCAACAGTCATTTTATCCTTATGACAAGAAAAGAGGGCTTCCACATGTGAACTGTGGCTAAGCTGCAAGGATCTATTCCCTCACAAGAAAATAAGCTATACTTATAGAAGTAAGAAATAAAAACTTGGTTTTTGGTTAGTCGAATAAATAAGTAAATAAAATGGGCAAAAGACATGGACAGATACCTCACCAAAGAAGATATACAGATGGCAAATAAGTATGTGAAAAGATACCAAGATGCTCCACATCATGTCACTGGGGAACTGCAAATTAAAACAAGGATAAGATACCACCATATACCTATTAGAATGGCCAAAATCCAACACATTGACAACATCAAATGCTGACAAGGACGTTGAGCAACAGGAACTGTCATTCATTGCTGGTGGGAATGTAAAATAAGGCAGCCACCTTAGAAGAGAGTTTGGCAGTTCTTACAAAAATTAAACATCCTCTTACCATACAGTCCAGTAGCCACGTTACTTGGTATTTACCCAAATGAGTTGAAAACTTAATGTCCACACAAAAACCTGCACACAGATGTTTATAACAGCTTTATTCATAATTGCCAAAACTTGGAAGCAACCAATATGTCCTTCAATAGGTGAATGAATAAATAAGCTGTGATACATCCAGACAATGAAATATTTTTCAGAGCTAAAAAGATGAGCTATACAGCCATGAAAAGACATGGAGGAAGCTTAAATGTGTATTACTATGTGAAAGAAACAAATCTGAAAAGACTAAATAATGTATAATTCCAACTACATGACATTCTGGAAAAGGCAAAACTATGGTGACAGTAAAAAGATTAGTGATTGCCAGGAGCTGAGGGGAGGAAGGAATGAATTGGTGAAGTCCAGTGAATTTTTAGGGCAGTACCTGTATGGTACTACAATGGTGAATACATGTCACTATATATTTGTCCAAACCCACAGAATGTACAATACCAAGAGTGAACCCTAATGTAAACTATAGACTTTGGGTGTGATATGGTCTGGATCTGTGTCCCCACCCAAATCTCATATTCAATTGTAATCCCCAATGTTGGAAGTGGGGCCTGGTGGACGGTGATTGAATCATGGGGGTGGATTTCTCATGAATGGTTTAGCACATCCTCTTCATCCTGTTCTCATGAGAGTGAGTGGGTTATCACAAGATCTGGTTGTTTAAAAGTGTGTAGCAACTGTACCCCCACCATTGCTCCCCCTTCTCCTTCCACCATGATCGTGTAAGTTTCCTGAGGCCTCCCCAGAAACTGAACAGATGCCAGCATCATGCTTCATGTAAAGCCTGTGGAGCCATGAACCAATTAAACCTATTTTCTTTGTAAATTACCCAGTCTCAGTTATTTCTCTATAGCAATACAAGAATGGCCTAATATAGGATGATAATGATGTGTCAGTATAGGTTCATCAGTTGTAACAAATGTACCATTGTAGTAGGGGATATTGATAGTAAGAGAGGTTGCGCATGTATGGGGGCAGCAGGTTTATGGGAACTCTTTTTACTTTCGGCTCATTTTTATGGGGAACCTAATACTGCACTAAAACATATGGTCTATTTCAAGGGGAAAAAAAGTAAAAAGAAACAAGTGACCTCAATATCGATATTACATTTTATTTATCCCAGTATATGAAAAATATTATCATTGCAACATGTAAGAATATTATCAATGAGGTATTTTGTATTTCTTTTATCACACTAAACCTTTAAAATCCAATGTTCAATTTACATTTGCAGGTATCTCAATTCAGAGTAGCTATGTTTCAAATGCTTATTAGCCACATGCAGCTAATGACTACCATACTGAACAGTGCAGGTGTATGGCCTATTCGAGACGAGTTCAGTGAATATATACTTGGGTATATTTGTAATGTCGGTTTTTAGATGCTTACTCTCGATTTTTAACTTGTCTCCTCATGAACCAGGAGTGACTACTTCACCAATCACATAGAACAGCCCTCACTGTGAGCAGCTCTTGTTTAAAAAGCCTCATTCCCCTCCAGAGAGGAAGCAATCAGTAATGCAACTGAAGGCATGATGGGCATGGATGCCTTCTCAAGAATATTTTGTTTAGAGTGGAACCAAGCTAAGACATGAGAGGCTCTTATGTTGGGAAACAGTCAGAGACCCAGTGTATAAACATCTTTTCTTCTTGCAAACAAAAGTAGAAAACACCAAATAAAGCTCAGAGCAGGTAGTCTCACGCAGCTCTGGGTACCTACTGTCAAATTTTCCAAGGGGCTTGGAAATGAGTAAATACAGCTTAAAGTGAGATTTGAATAGATAAAATAAAATAAAAATCTATTATTTTCAAATACGGCATAGGTTTGAATGGAGACAAATAAAAAATTCTCTCAAGTAACAATGGCAGTTCTGGGGAAATGGCCTTGTTTATAGATGTATTAAAACCATCACAAACCTGCAGGGAATCATTTTTCTGAAAAATAGTTCCCTTGAAAATAAACAAAACTTATTTGCTCTGAAAGAGGGGGCAAAATTCACATAAAACAGCTTCAAACAGCAACTTTTCAACCTAAATGAAACAGAAGAGCTTCATCTCTGAAGACTAGTCATAACATAGCAAATCAGTGCTCAGGAAAAAAAAAAAGTTTAAAATACAAAGAAAATTTGAACAGAAAACAGAAATTAAAAGTTAAAAACTTAAACCACCCCCAAGTAACCATCCAACTGCGAATGGCCAAATTTAACAAGTCCTCATTCTACAAACCTTACAAGAGGTCTGAAGATGTTTTCTTCCTTTTGACAATGTGGAGCCTGTGAACACTTAATATTCTTGAATAATTATTCAGGAGCAAGTCAACATCACTTTGTGCATATTTACTTATGTATAGCTAACTCTTCCATATGAACAGCTAATGAATTACAGCAGTGAGTGATTTGCTTAACTGATTATCTAGTAACTAGATAATTACACAAGTGCCAATACCAAATTTAGACTGTTACAGACTGTATTGTGTCCCCGACTCCAATTCATATATTGATGGCCTAACCATCAGTGTGACTGTATTTGGAGCTAGGGCCTGTAGGGAATTAATTATGGCGAAATCAGGTCATAAAAGAAAGGTCCTAATCTGATAGGTCTGGTGTCCTTATTAGAAGAGGAAGAGAGAGGGCCGGGCGCGGTGGCTCACGCCTGTGATCCCAGCACTTTGGAAGGCCGAGGTGGGCGGATCACGAGGTCAGGAGATAGAGACCATGCTGACTAACACGGTGAAAACCTGTCTCTACTGAAAATCAAAAACTTAGCCGGTCGTGGTGGCGGGCGCCTGTAGTCCCAGCTACTCAGGAGGATGAGGCAGGAGAATGGCATGAACCGGGGAGGAGGAGCTTGCAGTGAGCCGAGATCGCGCCACTGCACTCCAGCCTGGGTGACAGAGCAAGACTCCATCACAAAAAAAAAAAAAAAGAGGAAGAGAGAGATCTCACTCTCTCCCTACATGCATACAGAGGAAAAGCAATGTGAGGACACAGCAAGAAGGCAGCCATCTGCAAGCCAGGAAGAGAGGCCTCACTAGCCTCCAGAATTGTAAGAAAATTAAATTTCTGTTGTTTGAGCCACCCAATCTATGGTATTTCGTTATGGCAGCCCAAGCAGACTAATAAGAGATATTTTGGAAGTACAGAGCATACAAAGTGATTCAGAAATCATCTGTGGGGTCGATCAGTACACACAGCAGCCAATTGACTGAGCTGCTATAATGTCAATTAACCAAAGTTTGTGTCAGTGTCTGTGTCTGTGTGTGTATCTGTGTGATTCTAGTGGTGGTGGTTGGTCACAGGGGTTTTAGAGTTAATTGATCAATAAGAAAATGGCCCTGCAAGAAATAGGAGAGACCATTCATCCCAACAAAAAGCTCACAGTCTAGTTAGGGAGAGAAAGCTAATGTATAATATATAAAATACTTAAATATTCTCAGTTAATGTCCTTCATGTAGTAGGAATTCTTCCTTTAAAGACAGAGGATCAGTGCTTCCTTCATAAGAAACTGACAACAAAGAAATATCATTTTGTGCCATTGGTCCTGGAACTGTCTCAAAAGACTCTCTTCATGTAATTCTTCTAATTACCAGAAAGATCTGAATACACAGAGCACTGGGATAGCCAATGTAGCTCATTAAAACCAAGGTGATAATAGTGAAAATACTAATGAGATAAGAATTAATCATGCGGTGTGCTCTAATGCATTGAATCTCCAAATGTTAGAACTTTAAAGTGTTGGAACTATAATGATACGGTTTGGATATTTGTCCCTGCCCAAATCTCATGTTGAAATGTAATAATCCCCAATGTTAGAGGTAGGGCCTGGTGGGAGGTGTTTGGGTCATGGGGGCGGATCCTTCATGGCTTCATGCTGTCCTTACTGTAGTAAGTTCTTGCAAGATCTGGTTGTTTAAAAGTGTGTGGCACCTCTCACTCCCTTCTCTTGCTCCTGCTCTTGCCATGTGACCTGCTTCCTCCCACTTTGCCTTCCTCCATGAGTAAAAGCTCCCTGAGCCTCCCCAGAAGCCAGGTAGATGCCACCACCATACTTATACAGCCCAAAGAACCATGAGTCAATTAGACCTCTTTTCTTTATAAATTACCCAGTCTCAGGTATTCCTTTATAACAATGCAAGAACAGCCAAATACATAAACTTAAAGATCACGTGATCCAAGCTCCTAATTTTACAACCCAGGCTTCTACTTAAGAAGAACTATGCAAGAATTTTGCAAACACAGGCTCAACATTGTCAAAAGGAAGAAAACTTGAGAGAAATGCTGCAGAGGATGAGGAAGGAGCAAGAAAAAAGGAAACTCACATGAATTGGGCATCTACAAAGTGCCAGGAGGCACAGTGCTAAATATCTAATATTAGTCATCTCATTGAAAGTCTTGCATCTTATGCCTTAAAGGGAAAGAAATTGTTTACAACATTTTACAGATGAAAAAAAAAAAGGCTGAGAGAGTATAAGTGACTGACATAGGACCATACAGATAAAACAGCCAGAACTAGTGTTCTGACCCAATCTCCATCCAACTCTGAAGCCCTCACTCTACTTTTCCACCTCACACATGCTTCCAGCCTTAATCCTTAAGCATACCTTAGAGTAAGAAAGGTTTGCACTCTAACTATATCTCAAAAATAATAAAGTCCCTGAGAAAATCTCCCACATCCCCCTCCAGAGCCAAGACACATTCTCTTCTTGCTCAGTGTTGGTTGCTGAAGGTTGGAAGCTGAGTCCCTTCCAAGAATTTGCCCTTGGTAAACAGGAACTTGCCAAAGTTACACTCACTCCCTCAAGGACAGTCATATCCAAGGTCTGGTCCATGGGTGTGGGATATGAAAGTCTGGCCCCCTTGTCTCAACTTGGGGTAATTCTGAAGGACCACGCCAGTTTCAGAGCTCCCCACAGGGTCGGCTGAGGCCTCAGTTGTCACCGCATCTCAACTTAACTCCTCCCTCTGCCCAATCCTGCTTCTCTTATGGCTGAAAAATTCTAATCCTAAGGACACGCTGCCATATACAGAAAAAACTGAGAATCTGGCCTAAGGAATACATTATTTTTAAATTCATTGATAATTTTACATAATGCTTCTGAAACAATGCGGAAAATTATTGTTCTTTTAACAGCTGCTACATGAGAATCACTCCTCACAATGGGAAAATGTTAAAAATCCCTTGGAAGTGTGAATCCCTTGGAGGTGGGGATGGGAGCCTCAAGTGGCATGGCTGATTCACAAATTATGGTCACTAATTGGCTGAGATAGTAAAGGACATTCAAGAACTGGGGAGAACTTGGTGAGATTGAGTGCCGTATGTAGGAAGAACTGAAAGAAGACTTGGGCTATGGGGCAACAGAGAAAAGAAAGGGAGGAACTTGGAGGTAAGTAAAATATCTGGAGATTTCAAGTCATTTACAGTGAGGTGTGCAATACCAGCTCTCTCTCTCTCTCTCTTCTGTCTCCACTGCAAAATCTTCAGTGAATTGGACACTGTTTGCTTCGTGTGAGTAAATTCCCCTTGGGGAGTTCAGAGAGGTTGCTATGGAGCTATCTGTGCCTGGCCTTCACTTTCAATGAAAAAGAATCAAGTTCTAGCTCAGAAAATGGGAATGTGAACTCTCAGAATCCAAGGAGACAGACATACTGTGCCTCTCTGATTGTAAGGATCCAAAGATGAAGCCCACAGTTTGTTAAAAAAGAACCTACATCAATACAACAAAAAAGGGCATATTAAAACCAACAGCATTTTCACTATCAGTTTATTAAAGTGATTTTTAATGAAATTACTAATATAGGAGAATAATCTGCACAGAAATGGACTCTCCTACACTATTTGAAAAATTGTACATTGTTACAACCTTTCTTTTTTCTAAACTAGAATTATATTAGAGAAAAATGAAAGTTCTCAAGTTCTTTATTTTCCATGAAATTGTGTTACAACATTTCTAAAGGACAATGTGGTGATATAGAGCAAGAAGCTTATACATGATCATGCTCTTTGACCTAATAATTTGCCATTAAGAAACATATACCAAGGAAATGGCGATAAACACAAAAATGTATGTACATGGAAATACTTTGAAACATTATTTACAGTAGCTAAAAACTGCTGAACAGTGGGAAAATGTTTAAATAAATTGTGCTACATTACTGGAAATTCTATCCTCAAAGAACATTTAATTAGATGTGAAAGAGCTCATGATAATATTAAGAGAAAATATATGTACATCAGCTTTTACATGCTAGAATCCCACTTCTACTAAAAAAAAAAAAAGACTATAAATCTTTAAACTATTTCATCTAGGTTATAATGTGTGTGGATGTGTGAATAAGTTTATAGATATATTTGTATGTAGATATATTTGTGAATTAGGAAAAATGGGTCACAGTTGTTTTGTTTTTTGTTTTTTGTTTTTTTGAGACGGAGCCTTGCTCTGTCGCCCAGACTGGAGTGCAGTGGCACTATCTCGGCTCACGGCAACCTCCGCCTCCTGGGTTCAAGTGATTCTCCTGCCTCAGCCTCCCAAATAGCTGGGACTACAGGCACGCAGCGCCATGCCCAGCTAATGTTTTCATACTTTTAGTAGAGACGGGGTTTCACTATGTTGGCCAGGATGGTCTCGATCTCCTGACCACGTGATCCACCTGCCTCTACCTCCCAAAGTGCTGGGATTACAGGCGTGAGTCACCGGGCCCGGCCACAAACTTTTTTATAGATGGAAAAAACTAACTTGAAAATGGGAAGTCAAACTAAAAGGCAAAATGCAAAACGAAAGCATTTAACCACTCAAACGCAGTACCTGCCCGGTTGCCTAAACTATGGAACTAATAAAAACATCCTTCCATATTTTCCCAGGATATGAAAGAAACAACCCCTATGAAGTCCAATTGTTGGATCATCTTATTTAACAACATTTCACTGCAGGAAATGTGATTATGACATCCAAAGAATAAAGAGCCTTGATCACTGTCCTCCTGTGGAGAAACCTGCTTAGTCTTCCCCTAAGGTTTCACTCGGGGGTTTTCATTTCCTTCCTAACATGGCAAGCACTAGCAGAGAAGTCCTTAGGGAAGCATGTTCAGGTTTGCACTTTTGTTTTGCCCTTAACTTCTCTATGAACTGTGTGTGCTCAGGCTTTCCACAGACCAAAAGTTCATCAAAGTGTTTTCCCCTTAATTAAAACAGCAGTGTAGGATCATCCACAGACTAATCAGCTACCCCTTCAGGAACAATAGGAAACAAACAAAATAATTATTGTTATCTTTTAAAAAATACTTTGTCACTCCTACCAAAAGTGAGAGGAGACATCATTTCTCCCCTACAGGACCTCACAGACTACTAAAAGAATAAAACGTGTAAACAAACAATTACAACACAATGAGACACATATTATAAAGAGGTATGGACAAAAGGTGGTGGGACAATAAGGAGTTTCCTTCTGGGTTTTCACCGCTCAGTATCTGGCTTATAGAAGATGCTAGATATATTTTCCAAGTAAATGGAAGAATGGATGGCTGAGACAAATAATGCCTGTTCTCACTCATGTGTGAGAGCTAAAAAATGTGGATGTCATGAAGATAGAGAGTAGATTGGTGATTACCAGAGGCCAAGAAGGGTAAGGGGAGGAGGGGATGAAGAAAAGTTGATTAATGGATGCAAATATATACTTAGATAGAAGAAATCAGACCTGTTGTTCGATAGATCAGTAGGGAGGCTATAATTAACATTAATCAATTCTAGTTAATATGAATCAATTTCAGAATAGCTAGAAGAGAATAAGTATAATGTTCCTAGAGTAAAAAAAAAAAAAATAAATGTTTAAGCTAATAGATATCCTCATCGCCCTGATTTGATTATCCAAATGTATCAAATTATTACATGTGCCCCTCAAATAGATACAGCTATTATGTATCAATAAAAATAAATAAATAAATAAGAGAAAAAAATCTTCAAATTCAAGTGAAATAAGAGAATTGATGGCTGAATTTAAAAATAATTAATGAATAGGGAATGCTTGCAGATGAACTTGACCTTGAAGTATATATGGGGCTGTGATCAACATAGCCGCAAGATTTTGCAGCTCCTCCCATAAAGATGTAGAGTATATTTCCCTATTTCCCTATCTCTTTAATCTGGATTGGTGTGTGTCTTGTTTGGCCCAATAGAATGTAGTGGAAGTGAAACTGAGTTCTGGAGCCTATACCCCAAAGGGCTTTGCAACCTGGATATGTGAGTGAGGCCATCTTAGACCTTCCAATGCCAGCTGCGCTGGCAGCTGACTGCAGCTGCATGAGTGAGTCAAGATGAGAACACCCAGTTAACCCACAATTTTATGAGAAATAATAAATTACTGTTATTTTCAGCCAGTAAGTTTTGCAATGGTTTGTTACACAACAATAGAAAACTCAGAATTAGGCATTATTTGAGAAAGGAAGGAAGGAAAGAGGGAGAGAGGGAGGAGGTAGAAGGGAAAGAGAAAGAGGAGGAGGGAGAGAGGGAAGAGAGAGGAAAAAAAGAGAAAAGAAAAAGTTGGGGGAAAGGTTATTCTAAACAGCAAGCGCACCATTGCAGAGTGTGAAAGAACACCATGTGTTTAGGGAGTGGTAGGAAGTTTGGGTGGCAGGAGTATAGAATTCCGGTAAGCAAGTGGCAGGCAGATGAGGCTGGAGAGTTTGGTTGAAACTTGATTATGAAGAACCTTGTTTGCTTAGTTAGAGACGGTGGAGAATGGGAAGGCTACATCTAGCACTTTGAAATTGATATGACTGGGCTTGTTTTCTAGAAAAATGACCCTGGCAGGGGTGTGACACTGAATTGGAGAGCTAAAGACTGGTAACAAGAAGAGTGGGTGTGAGATGGTGGTGTAGATTCAGGCACAATACAATGAAGACTCGAATGAAGGCAGAGTCACGTGGATGGAGGATGAAAAGGAACAGGACATGCTATGCTCACAGGGTGTGCACATGTGAACTCGAAGGCCTCAAATGAGAGCAGGTGAGGTGACATAAAAGAACCACCAATTTATTATGCACATGGACTCTGTGGGCTAGGTATCTGGACTGAGTACAGTGGAGACATCTCTGCTCCACAATGTTTAGAATGACTTGAACAGCTAAGACCAACTCAAATAGCTGGGGTGGGAGGATCCTCTCCCAAATGACTCCCTCACTCATATGGATGGTGAAAGACTGGTAACAAGAAGAACGGGTGTGAGATGGTGGTGCAGATTCAGGCACAAGACAATGAAGACTCGAATGAAGGCAGAGTCACATGGATGGAGGATGAAAAGGAACAGGACATGCTATGCTCACAGGGTGGGCCCATGCAAACTCGAAGGCCTCAGATGAGAGCAGGTGGGTCTGGTCTGTGATGGCAGAAGGACAGGCTGAGCTGAGACTTTGACTGGAGTACCCACACGTGGCCTTTCCTTATGGCTTACATTTCTCATGACACAGGGACTGGGCTCTGGGAGGAAGTGCCCTGAGAAGGAGTGCCCAGTGAGCTAGGATTCCAGGACACCCAGGTGGAAGTTGCATGGCCCTTTCTGACCTAGCCCACAAGTAGTCATGTCCACCACATTCTATTAACAATTAACCTTCATAAATACAAAAACTACAAGTAAATTTCAGAGCCTAGACGTCAAGAGCCTTGCCACTTCTACTCTTGCTCTCTCGCAGCGCTCCTGCAGCCATGTAAAAAAGCTTGGGCTAGACTCCTGAGTGATGAGAGAGCAAGCCAAATAATAATCAATAACATTAATTAATAAGAACCTTAATGTTAATTATTCAAAGAGTCACTAAAGCCAACCCACGTTCAAGAAGAGTGAAATCAGACTTTATCTTCTGATGGGGGAGTGATAAGTCCCGTTGTAGAAGAGCCTGTGGGATGGGAGCTTTGGTTTGGAGATCTTTGGAAAATACCATCTCAGTAATGTTGAGGGGAGGAGAGGAGGAAGGTGGTGACAGGCAGAAGAGGGTCTGAAGAAAAATGGACCTTCAATGGACAAGGCCCAGCTAGCAGCACTATGGCTGTGTCAGAAGTAAGGGACACTGACATTAACATCTCAAGAGGGCAGGGCGCGGTGGCTCACACACCTGCAGCCCCAGCACTTTGGGAGGCCGAGGCAGCAAAGGAGCCCAGGCATTCCAGAGCAGCCTGGTCAGCCCTGTCTCTACAAAAAATACAAAAATTAGCTGGGCATCATGGCACACACCTGTAGTCCCAGCTACCCAGGAGACTGAGGTGGGAGTATCGCTTGAGCCTAGCAGGTCAAGACTGCAGTGAACTGAGATCATGCAAGATCCTGTCTTAAGAAAAAAAAAAAAAAATTCAGGGGCACAGGTCCTGTGTGCAGGGCATGGTGGGTGATTCTCAAAGTCAGGTGGGAGGTGGCACCAGGTCAAAGCAATTCATCCACTTTCTTTCTTTTTTTTTTTTTTT
>NW_022170016.1:0-1012 GCF_008728515.1 Papio anubis | reverse complement strand
GTGGGTGTCAGTATGTCAGGTGCCTAGAAATATTTGTAGCCATTAACGTAGAAAAAAACATTTATAGGAGGCTGGGCGCAGTGGCTCACGCCTGTAATCCCAGCACTTTGGGAGGCTGAGGTGGGTGGATCATGAGGTCAGGAGATCAAGACCATCTTGGCTAACATGGTGAAACCCCATCTCTACTAAAAATACAAAAAAAAAATTAGCCGGGCGTGGTGGCGGGTGCCTGTAGTCCCAGCTACTTGGTAGGCTGAGGCAGGAGAATGGTGTGAACCCGGGAGGCGGAGCTTGCAGTGAGCCGAGATTGCGCCACTGCACTCCAGCCTGGGTGACAGAGCGAGACTCCGTCTCAAAAAAAAAAAAAACCACACACACTTTTAGGAAAGAGTTCTGTGGAAACAACCCAAATATGGAGACATCTTCAAACATAAAGACACCCAACCCAGCATCATTTATAACTCTAAATTCAGCAAAGCTCATTTCTCTCCATCAGGGGATGATAAATTATCCACTAGGTCATTTATTATTAAGTCCCTAAAATGAATGAAGTGGCATAAATATGCTTATAATATCAGTGGGTAGGAAAAGCAAGATACAACATTATACAAATTCTATAAAATTTGAAGAACTGTATAAATAAATAAATATATATATATGAAAAATAAAAAAGTTTGGAAATACATGCCTTAAAGAATGAATAGTGCTTAGGTCCACGGGTGATTTATTTTCTTATTTTTTTCTTTTTCTGAATTTTTCTCACTTTATTTAGTGAGACTTTATTACCTTCTTGGTCAACCCACAAATTTATGAACTAATTTTGTTTTAAAACATTTCCAGCATTACTGGCTGAAAGTGGATTGTGGTCAGTTGTTTAATCTGAAAGAAATTATTGACAACTACGCTGAAGTTTCTGTTCAATGGCCTTTGCCAAAATGAAGTCTTGATTTGCCATTTCTTTGAATCATTTTAAGGATCCTATACTGTACTTACATAAATCATGCCAAACTGA
>NW_022170015.1:0-1012 GCF_008728515.1 Papio anubis | reverse complement strand
CTATGGTGAAAAAGGAAATATCCTCAGAGAAAAAATGGAAAGAAGCTTTCTGAGATACTGCTTAGTGTTCTGTTAATTCATCTCACAGAGTTATAGCTTTCCCCTCAAGAAGCCGCTCGCTAAGCTTGTTCTTGTGCAATTCTCAAAGAGATATTTGGAAGCCCATAGAGGACTATGGTGGAAAAGAAAATATCCTCTGAGAAAACCTGGAAAGAGTCTTTCTGAGAAATTGCTTTGTGATGTGTGACTTGCACTGACTTAGTTACATCTGTATTTCGTGGATCTCTTTGCTAGCCTTATTTCAGTGGAATCTGAGAACAGATATTTCAGATCCCTTTGAAGACTATAGGGCCAAAGGAAATACCCTCCGATAACAAAGAGGAAGAAGCTTTCTGAGAAACTTCTTTGTGTTCTGTGAAATCATCTCACAGAGTTACAGCTTTCCCCTCAAGAAGCCGCTCGCTAAGCCTCTTATTGTGGAACTCCCAAAGTGATATTTGGAAGCCCATAGAAGACTATGTTCAAAAAGGAAATATCCTCAGATGAAATCTGGAAAGAAGCTTTCTGAGAAACTGCTTAGTGTTCTGATAATTCATCTCACAGTGTTACATCTTTCCCCTCAAGAAGCCGCTCGATAAGCCTCTTCTTGTGGAATACGCAAGGTGATATTTTCAAGCCCTTAGAGGGCTATGGTGAAAAAGAAAATATCCTCCGAGAAAAACTGGAAAGAAGCTTTCTGAGAAACTGCTCTGTGCTGTGTGACTTCCACTCAGAGAGTTACATCTGTATTTCGTGCATCTCTTTGCTAGCCTTATTTCTGTGGAATCTGAGAACAGATAGTTCGAATCCCTTTGAAGACTATAGGACCAAAGGAAATATCCTCCGATAACAAAGAGAAAGAAACTTTCTGAGAAACTTCTTTGTGTTCTGTGAAATCATCTCACAGAGTTACAGCTTTCCCCTCAAGAACTGTCTTAGCGAAAGGCTTCTTGAGGGGAAAGCTGTAACTCTG
>NW_022170014.1:0-1012 GCF_008728515.1 Papio anubis | reverse complement strand
TCTCTTGGAAAAAATATAGGCATAAAGCTGGTTCTTTAAAAAAAAAATGTGAGTGGGTGTGAGAGAGTGGCTTAGAAATTACACCAGTAATGGTTGGGCGTGGTGGCTTACGCCTGTAATTCCAGCACTTTGAGAGGAGGAGGCAGGTGGATCCCCTGAGGTGAGGAGTTCGAGACCAGCCTGGTCAACATGGTGAAACCCCGTTGGTACTGAAAATATGAAAATTAGCCAGGCATGGTGACAGACACCTGTAATCCCAGCTACTTGGGAGGCTGAGGCAGGAGAATCACTTGTACCCGGGAGGCAGAGGTTGCAGTGAGCCGAGATTGCGCCACTGCACTCCACCCTGGGCGACAGAGCAGAAACTCCATCTCAAAATAGAGAAAACAAACACACACACACCCCGGTAATGGAAACCTGGTTGCGTCATCTGTGATGTGATGGAGATGGCGGATTATTTCATTTTTAGTGACAGGATCAATTGGATATGTTTGCAGTATTGATCTTGACAAGGGAAATGGTGAGAACCAAACGTGCCGCCCAGCTTGGGCCTTGCCATTGGCAGAAGACCGTGGCGGGCAACAGACTGGAGACTCGGAGACCGAGGGGAGAATTCTCACGCTGTGACGCTGGTGCAGTGTGTGCTTCTGGACTCCTGCTGGAGGGAGCTGCCCCTTTGCCTTGCAGGCTTTGGTGCAGTGGAGACCTTAGGACCTGCCCCTCCTGGCACACCTGTGGGTGTGGCGAGCAGTGCCAGGGCTGAGGCACAGTTGCTGAGCCCGGAATGTGGGACGGCAGAGGCTGCACACGCCGGCAGGCGTCTGCTCCAGCAGCCGGGGGTTTCCGCAAGGGGGCGGGGGGTTGGTTTTCCTCCTTGAATTTGGGTGGGGAGAGTGTCCTGGGGTGCTGTGTCTGCACTTGTGTTGCTCTGAGGTCAAGTTGTGGCCCCGAGTCCCTGTCCCTCTGCCAAAGTGAGGGTTTGCCCATTTTCAGGTCAGATTTCCCTTGGGTC
>NW_022170013.1:0-1012 GCF_008728515.1 Papio anubis | reverse complement strand
TTATCTAGGTGATGTGCATAGACATATGTATCACAAAGCAGTTTCAAGAAAGCTTCTTTCCAGTTTTTGTCTGAGGATAATTCCTTTTTCACCATAGTCATCTGTATACTCACAAATGTCCCCTGGTAGCCTTGTCTCCAAATGGGATTCCCCAATCCTCTGTGAGAAGAAAGGTTTCACTCTGTGAGTGGAATGTACACGTCAAAAGCACCTCCTTGGAAATCTCCTCTCCAGGATCTATCTGAAAATATTTCCGTTTTCACCATCAGTCTCAAAGTACTCCCGAGTGTCCCTAGCTGATTCAACTAAAACAGTGTTAGAATACTGCCCAATGAAACCAGAAGCTTCACAGTGCCATTGGACTTCATGTGGCCTAGAGAAGCTTTGCAGAATGTTTCCTTCTGCTTTTAATTGGAGACTATGTCTTTTACAGCATATTCTGAAGAGTCTTCCCAAATGTCCTTTCTCAGTTTCCAGAGAAACAGTGATTTCAAACTGCTCAATACAAAGAATGATTTAACTCTATGAGATGGATACACACATCACAAACCAGGGTCTCTCGAACGCTTCTCTACAGTGTTCATTGTAAGATGTTTCCTTCGTTACCGCAAGCATCCCGGCGCCACCTAATATCCCTTCACAGATTAATCAGGGACAGAGTTTCCAAACAGGGCAATGTAGTGTCAACTTAACTCTCTGAAATGAATGTACACGCCAGAGATAAGTTCTTGGAACGTTGCTTTCTGGGTCTTATTCCCGGATAGTTCTCTTTTCGCCATATTCTTCAAAGCGCTGCAAAATATCCCTTTTTCAATTTTACTCGAACAGTGTTCAAACACTGTCTTATGAGAAAAGAAGACTAACTCCCTGGGTGGAAAGCACACATCACAAAGCGGTTTCTCTGAAGGCGCCTCTACAGTTTTTATCTGGTGATATTTCCTATTTCCCCAGAAGCCTTAGTGTGCAACCAAACCTCCCATTGGAAATTTGTCCATGATGCAGTTTCAAAACT
>NW_022170012.1:0-1012 GCF_008728515.1 Papio anubis | reverse complement strand
GGAAACCCTAACCCGATATCAATAACTGGAAGACAGGAAAAGATTGGGACATCAGGGTTTATGATTGGGGTCATTGATATTTCTCCTCTACCCACTGCTTTGCCGCTGGGGTGGCTGACTGACAAACCTGTGTGGGTGGATCAATGGCCCCTATCACAGGAGAAGCTAGCTCAACTCTATCAGCTAGTAAAAGAGCAATTGAATGCATGACATATTGAAGAGTCAGTTAGCTTCTGGAATTCACCAGTATTTGTAATTCCAAAGAAGTCAGGAAAATGACGATTCCTACATGATTTCAGAGCTATTAATGCACAGATTAAATCAATGGGTGTATTACAGCGAGGTCTGCCATCCCTCGCAGCCATTGCAAGGGACTGGCCTCTTGTAGTAATAGATTTTTTTTTTTTTTTTTTTTTTTGAGACGGAGTCTCGCTCTGTCGCCCAGGCTAGAGTGCAGTGGAACAATCTCGGCTCACTGCAAGCTCCGCTTCCCGGATTCACGCCATTCTCCTGCCTCAGCCTCCCAAGTAGCTGGGACTACAGGCGCCCGCCACCTCACCCGGCTAGTTTTTTTGTATTTTTTTAGTAGAGACAGGGTTTCACCATGTTAGCCAGGATGGTCTTGATCTCCTGACCTCGTGATCCGCCCGTCTCGGCCTCCCAAAGTGCTGGGATTACAGGCTTGAGCCACTGCGCCTGGCCATAGTAATAGATCTTAAAGATTTTTTCTTTACTATACCATTACATGAGAAAGATAAGCCTTGATTCACCTTCTCTGTATCTTCTATTAATAAAAAAGAACCTGTTTCTCATTATCAATGGAAAGTTTTACCCCAAGACATGCTTAACAGTCCCACATTATGTCACCATTTTGTGCAAAGAGCATTAAAAGAGCCTTGAAATACATTTCCTACTGCCTATATCATTCATTAAATGGATGACATTATTTTGGCTGCTTCTACAGATCAAATTTTTTTTTTTTTTTTTTTTTTTTGAGACGGAGTCTCGCGCT
>NW_022170011.1:0-1012 GCF_008728515.1 Papio anubis | reverse complement strand
AAAAAAAAAAAAAACAAACCAAACAAACAGATGTTGGAGAAGTTGCAGAGAAAAGGAAATGCTTATACATTTTTGGTGGGCATGTAAATTAGTTCAGTCACTGTGGAAAGCAGTTTGGAGATTTATCAGATTACTTAAAACAGAATTATCATTCAACCCAGCAATCCCATTACTGGATATATATCTGAAAGAGAATAAATAACTACCCAAAAGACACATGCATTTGCATGTTCACTGTAGCAAAGATATGGAATTGCCCATCAATGGTAGATTGGATAAGAAAAATATGGTACATATACACCAAGGAATACTATGCAGCCATAAAAAGGCATAAAATCATGTCCTTTGCAAGAACATGCATGGAGCTGGAGGCCATTATCTTAAGCAAATTAACACAGGAACAGTAAATCAAATACCACATGTTGTCACTTATAAGTGGGAGCTAAACATTGAGCACATATTGACATAAATATGGGGACAATAGACACTGTGGTCTACTAGAGTAGTGGGAAGTGGGGAAGTGAGTTAGAAAAATGACCTATCAGGTACTGTGCTCATTACCTGGGTGACAGGATCCATACTCCAAACCTCAGCAACAAACAATATTCCCATGTAACGAATCTGCACATATACTCCAAGTATGAAAAATAAAAGTTGAAATAAAAATATATATTTTTCTTTCCCATTCTAGTCTTTTTATATTTACCTATTCTTTTAGCATTATTGTTGTCATTACCAGAATAGATTGTATACTGTTGTCTTATCAAAGTCTAATAAAAATATTTATACCTTAATCTGAAAATTGCAAGACCTTAGATCATTACCTTTCTCTTTCTCTGAACTTACACTATCTTGCTGGCATATGCTTTAAGTTCTATCAGATGTTACTCTTATTGTTTTAAGCAGTTAATCAATTTAGATTTAACAAAATATTTATCTTGTATGTATTCTTCATTTTTTCCTAAATGTATTGTCTGATTTTTTTTCAGATATATCTCTCATATAAATATGT
>NW_022170010.1:0-1012 GCF_008728515.1 Papio anubis | reverse complement strand
AGACCAGCCTGGGCAACACAGTGAGACCTCACCTCCACAAAATTTAAGAATTTGCTGGGTGCAGTGGCGCACGCCTGTGGTTCCAGCTACTCTGGAGGGTTAGGAGGAAGAACTGCTGGAACCTGGGAGGTGGAGGCTTCTGTGAGCCGTGATCACGCCACTGCACTCCAACCTGGGCGGCAGAGCAAGATGCTGTCTCAAAAACAAAAAGCCAAAGCTCGAAGTGCCCGGTGGGAATGTCGGTTGAGCGGGCAATGACTGATTCCTACTGAAATGGCATGATGCCCCTCCGTGGGACGTGTGTGTTGAGTCCTGGCACGCAAGCGGACCGTATAAGGTCACCGCACCGCTGTCCGTCATGGCAAAGGCCTGGAATCGATGCAGATGCCCAGGAGCAGGGTGTGGGAGGAAGAAGTGATGTAACAATGAGGAAGTCTGGCATGCACGGTGTGGGAAGAACCCGCGATGCTTGCCCCGTGGACACAGCAAGGCGGAAGACACATGGGTAGCACACCCCATCTGCAAAAACGGGGGCCGTGATGCACGTTTGAACCGGCTCGAGTATCCGTGCAAAAGCTAGGAAAACAACTCAGGAGCCACTGACGGCTAACAGTGGCTGCCTGATCAGGGAGGCAGAGAAGAGATGCAGACAGGGATGAAGAGATCACTCACTAAATGGCTTTTAAAACTCCGTGATGGGCCAGGCGCGGTGGCTCACGCCTGTAATCCCAGCACTTTGGGAGGCCGAGACGGGCGAATCACGTGGTCAGGAGATCGAGACCATCCTGACTAACATGGTGAAACCCCGTCTCTACTAAAAAACATAAAAAAGTGGCTCAAGCCTGTAATCCCAGCACTTTGGGAGGCTGAGACGGGCGGATCACGAGGTCAGGAGATCGAGACCATCCTGGCTAACACGGTGAAACCCCGTCTCTACTAAAAAATACAAAAAACTAGCCGGGCGAGGTGGTGGCGCCTGTAGTCCCAGCTACACAGGAGGCTGAGGCAGGAG
>NW_022170009.1:0-1012 GCF_008728515.1 Papio anubis | reverse complement strand
TACAGATTTCTCCTCAAGAAGCCTTTCGCTAAGACAGTTCTTGTGGAATTGGCAAAGTGATATTTCGAAACCTATAGAGGTCTATGGTGAAAAAGGAAATATCCTCCGATGCAATCTGGAAAGAAGCTTTCTGAGAAACTGCTTAGTGTTCTGTTAATTCATCTCACAGAGTTACATCTGTATTTCGTGGGTCACTTCCCTAGCCTTATTTCTGTGGAATCTGAGAACAGATATTTCAGATCCCTTTGAAGACTATAGCGCCAAAGGAAATATCCTCCGATAACAAAGAGAAAGAAGATGTCTGAGAAACTTCTTTGTGTTCTGTGAAAACATTTCACAGTGTTACAGCTTTCCCCACAAGAAGCCTTTCGCCAAGACAGTTCTTGTGGCATTGGCAAAGTGATGTTTGGAAGCCCATAGCGGGCTATGGTGAAAAAGGAAATATCCTCAGATGAAATCTGGAAAGAAGCTTTCTGAGAAACTGCATAGTGTTCTGTTAATACATCTCGCAGAGTTACATGTGTGTTCCGTGGATTTCTTTGCTGGCCTTATTTCTGTGGAATCTGAGAACAGATATTTCGGATCCCTTTGAAGACTATAGGGCGAAAGAAAATATACTGCGATAACAAATAGAAAGTTGTTTTCTGAGAAACTTCCTTGTGTTCTGTGAAATCATCTCACAGTGTTACAGCTTTCCCCTCAAGAAGCCTTTCGCTAAGACAGTTCTTGTGGAATTCGCAAAATGATATTTGGTAGCCCATAGAGGGCTATGGTGAAAAAGGAAATATCCTCAGATGAAACCTGGAAAGAAGCTTTCTGAGAAACTGCTTAGTGTTCTCTTAATTCATCTCACCGAATTACATGTCTATTTCGTGGATCTCTTTGCTATCCTTATTTCTGTGGAATCTGAGAACAGTTAATTCGGATCCCTTTGAAGACTATAGGGCCAAAGGAAATATCCTCCCATAACAAAGAGAAAGAAGCTCTCTGAGAAACTACTTTGTGTTCTGTG
>NW_022170008.1:0-1012 GCF_008728515.1 Papio anubis | reverse complement strand
GCTGTGAATCTCGTGTCGGGTGATCCTTCGCGGCGACCCCCTGCCCCAGAGGGAATTGACAGTTCGGTTCCAACATTTGGTGCATTGGCCGGGAATAGGGGTCGTCCGAGGACCCCCGACCCATCCGGCGGAGACCCATCTGGCCCAGGCCACCGACTGCCGACTGGACGGACGAACTCTACCAGGTACTTTCGTTTCGTTCTGTTTGTCTTGCCGGCTAACTCTGAATTCCGGGGAGTACTCCGTCTGAATTAAGTGGGGAAGGGGGACAGACGTGTCCGGCACCTTCCCACTTACGGCCCGGGGGACGCCCTGGCAGTAGTCTGGAGGAAGGCTGACGACTCGGTCAGTCTCCTTAAATCTGTAGGCAGGACGCTCCTGCCGTCTGAATATTTTGTGATCTTGTGGCACCACTCTCTGGCCGCACGGCTTCTCCTTACTTGTCTGGTCTTTGTTTTTGTTGCTTTCGTTTTGTCCTTGTTATACGTGGAAGAAATGGGACAGACATTGACGACTCCTTTATCTCTGACCCTGACTCACTTCCCTGACGTACGGGCTCAAGCCCACAACCTCTCTGTAGAAGTCCGTAAGGGATGATGGCAAAAATTCTGCTCATCCGTATGGCCAACCCTCCAAGTTGGGTGGCCTCAGGACGGAGCATTTGACCTCTCAATTATCTTACAGGTTAAAGCAAAAGTGATGGACCCTGGGCCACACGGACACCCAGACCAAGTGGCTTACATAATTACCTGGGAGGATCTGGTCCAAAACCCTCCTTCTTGGGTGAAACCCTTCCTCCATTTCCCTTCCCCATCCCAGTCTACCCTTCTTGCCTTGGAAGCCCCGAAGAACCAGAATCCGGACCCGCATAAGCCAGTCCTCCCAGATGAACCCCAGAGGGATCTCCTCCTTCTTGACCCCCTGCCTCCTCCACTTGAAAACCCCCTCCTGGGACCTCCACCTTACGCTTCACCCTTGCCCCCTGTTTTGTCTCCAGCTCTTTCCTCTACCA
>NW_022170007.1:0-1012 GCF_008728515.1 Papio anubis | reverse complement strand
GCAGTCCTGACCCTGCCACTGCCCTGGTTTTGACCTGGACCTTGGCCATACAGTGACCCTGTCTTGACCCTTTCCTGGCCCTGCCAAGGACTCGCCCTGGCTCTCTCATGGCCCTGGTGTTTTCTTGGATTTGGATGTGTCCTGTCCCTTATTTGCCCCGGCCCTTCTCTGGCTCTGCCCTTCCACTTCTCTAGGGTAGGGACAGGGTCAGGATCAGGCCAGGGCAGGGTCAGGACCAGGGTAGGGCCTTGGTAAGGCCTGAAGATGGGAAGGGCCAGGGCAGCGGCAGGGCCAGGGAAGGGTCAGGGCCAGGGATATGGTGAGACTAGGGGCAGAGCCAGCGCTAGGGCTGTGCCAGGGCAGAGCAGGTGAGATTACATTAGGCTATTATTTACAAATTTTGTTTTATATTTTTAAGGTAACTATAGTAGTAATAATAATATCTGTATTATGTTGTTTGTAATAGCAATAGTATTTGTAGTAAATCATTACTAAATTTTAACTTATACTTTCTTTGCTTCCGGTAGTGTTCTATGAGTATAATTTTATAAATACGTATATATGTGAGGCATCGATTCTCACAATTACTCTATGTGCTAGGTACTTATGGCATCGCCATTTTCCTAACATAGGAAACAGTCCTAAAGAGGTTAAGTACTTGGCCAGATTACTCCCAGCACTTTGGGAGGCCAAGGCAGGGGGATGGCTTGAGCTCGGGAGATTGGGACCAGCCTGGACAACACTGTGAAACCCCATCTCTACTAAAAATGTACAAAAATAGCTTATTAAAGTTTCTTGTAGGTTTCTGGTTACAAAACACTGGTCAAATACACAGGGCATGGTTTGGGCAGGGCCGGGGACAAGGTCAGGCCAGGAAGGGGCCAGGGCCAAGGCAGGGCCAGAGCTAGACTTGGAGGTGTCCTGGCCCTGATTTGCCCTGCCCCAACGTTGGCCCAGCCCTGCTGTGGCACTTCCTGCCATGCCCTGTCCCTGGCCTGAGCATTGGCCCTGG
>NW_022170006.1:0-29263 GCF_008728515.1 Papio anubis | reverse complement strand
GGCGCCCGCCATTGCTCAGGCTTAAGTAGGTAAACAAAGCTGCTGGGAAGCTTGAACTGGGTGGAGCTCACAGCAGCTCAAGGAAACCTGCCTGTCTCTGTAGACTCCACCTCTGGGGGCAGGGCACAGTAAACAATAACAAAGCAGCAGATACCTCTGCAGACCCAAACGACTCTGTCTGACAGCTTTGAAGAGAGCAGTGGATCTCCCAACACGGAGGTTGAGATCTGAGAAGGGACAGACTCCCTGCTCAAGCGGGTCCCTGACCCCTGAGTAGCCTAACTGGGAGACATCCCCCACTAGGGGCAGTCTGACACCCCACACCTCACAGGGTGGAGTACACCCCTGAGAGGAAGCTTCCAAAGCAAGAATCAGACAGGTACACTTGCTGTTCAGAAATATTCTATCTTCTGCAGTCTCTGCTGCTGATACCCAGGCAAACAGGGTCTGGAGTGGACCTCAAGCAATCTCCAACAGACCTATAGCTGAGGGTCCTGACTGTTAGAAGGAAAACTATCAAACAGGAAGGACACCTACACCAAAACCCCATCAGTACATCACCATCATCAAAGACCAGAGGCAGATAAAACCACAAAGATGGGGAAAAAGCAGGGCAGAAAAGCTGGAAATTCAAAAAACAAGAGCGCATCTCCCCCGGCAAAGGAGCGCAGCTCATCGCCAGCAACGGATCAAAGCTGGACGGAGAATGACTTTGACGAGATGAGAGAAGAAGGCTTCAGTCCATCAAATTTCTCAGAGCTAAAGGAGGAATTACGTACCCAGCGCAAAGAAACTAAAAATCTTGAAAAAAAAGTGGAAGAATTGACGGCTAGACTAATTAATGCAGAGAAGGTCATAAACGAAATGAAAGAGATGAAAAGCATGACACGAGAAATACGTGACAAATGCACAAGCTTCAGTAACCGACTCGATCAACTGGAAGAAAGAGTATCAGCGATTGAGGATCAAATGAATGAAATGAAGCGAGAAGAGAAACCAAAAGAAAAAAGAAGAAAAAGAAATGAACAAAGCCTGCAAGAAGTATGGGATTATGTAAAAAGACCAAATCTACGTCTGATTGGGGTGCCTGAAAGTGAGGGGGAAAATGGAACCAAGTTGGAAAACACTCTTCAGGATATCATCCAGGAGAACTTCCCCAACCTAGTAGGGCAGGCCAACATTCAAATCCAGGAAATACGGAGAACGCCCCAAAGATACTCCTCGAGAAGAGCAACTCCAAGACACATAATTGCCAGATTCACCAAAGTTGAAATGAAGGAAAAAATCTTAAGGGCAGCCAGAGAGAAAGGTCGGGTTACCCACAAAGGGAAGCCCATCAGACTCACAGCAGATCTCTCGGCAGAAACTCTCCAAGCCAGAAGAGAGTGGGGGCCAATATTCAACATTCTTAAAGAAAAGAATTTTAAACCCAGAATTTCATATCCAGCCAAACTAAGTTTCATAAGTGAAGGAGAAATAAAATCCTTTACAGATAAGCAAATGCTTAGAGATTTTGTCACCACCAGGCCTGCCTTACAAGAGACCCTGAAGGAAGCACTCAACATGGAAAGGAACAACCGGTACCAGCCATCTCAAAAACATGCCAAAATGTAAAGACCATCGAGGCTAGGAAGAAACTGCACCAACTAACGAGCAAAATAACCAGTTAATATCATAATGGCAGGATGAAGTTCACACATAACAATCTTAACCTTAAATGTAAATGGACTAAATGCTCCAATGAAAAGACACAGACTGGCAAACTGGATAAAGAGTCAAGACCCATCAGTTTGCTGTATTCAGGAGACCCATCTCACATGCAGAGACATACATAGACTCAAAATAAACAGATGGAGGAAGATTTACCAAGCAAATGGAGAACAAAAAAAAGCAGGGGTTGCAATACTAGTCTCTGATAAAACAGACTTTAAACCATCAAAGATCAAAAGAGACAAAGAAGGCCATTACATAATGGTCAAGGGATCAATTCAACAGGAAGAGCTAACTATCCTAAATATATATGAACCCAATACAGCAGCACCCAGATTCATAAAGCAAGTCCTTAGAGACTTACAAGGAGACTTACAAAGAGACTTAGACTCCCATACAATAATAATGGGAGACTTCAACACCCCACTGTCAACATTAGACAGATCAATGAGACAGAAAGTTAACAAGGATATCCAGGAATTGAACTCATCTCTGCAGCAAGCAGACCTAATAGACATCTACAGAACTCTCCACCCCAAATCAACAGAATATACATTCTACTCAGCACCACATCACACTTACTCCAAAATTGACCACATAATTGGAAGTAAAGCACTCCTCAGGAAATGTACAAGAACAGAAATTATAACAAACTGTCTCTCAGACCACAGTGCAATCAAACTAGAACTCAGGACTAAGAAACTCAATCAAAACCGCTCAACTACATGGAAACTGAATAACCTGCTCCTGAATGACTACTGGGTACATAACGAAATGAAGGCAGAAATAAAGATGTTCTTTGAAACCAATGAGAACAAAGATACAACATACCAGAATCTCTGGGACACATTTAAAGCAGTGTGTAGAGGGAAATTTATAGCACTAAATGCCCACAAGAGAAAGCTGGAAAGATCTAAAATTGACACTCTAACATCACAATTAAAAGAACTAGAGAAGCAAGAGCAAACACATTCGAAAGCTAGCAGAAGGCAAGAAATAACTAAGATCAGAGCAGAACTGAAGGAGATAGAGACACAAAAAACCCTCCAAAAAATCAATAAATCCCGGAGTTGGTTTTTTGAAAAGATTAACAAAATTGGCAGACCGCTAGTAAGACTAATAAAGAAGAAAAGAGAGAAGAATCAAATAGATGCAATATAAAATGATAAAGGGGATATCACCACCGACCCCACAGAAATACAAACTACCATCAGAGAATACTATAAACACCTCTACGCAAATAAACTGGAAAATCTAGAAGAAATGGATAATTTCCTGGACACTTACACTCTTCCAAGACTAAACCAGGAAGAAGTTGAATCCGTGAATAGACCAATAGCAGGCTCTGAAATTGAGGCAATAATTAATAGCCTACCAACGAAAAAAAGTCCAGGACCAGATGGATTTACAGCTGAATTCTACCAGAGGTATGAGGAGGAGCTGGTACCATTCCTTCTGAAACTATTCCAATCAATAGAAAAAGAGGGAATCCTCCCTAACTCATTTGATGAGGCCAACATCATCCTGATACCAAAGCCTAACAGAGACACAACAAAAAAAGAGAATTTTAGACCAATATCCCTGATGAATACGGATGCAAAAATCCTCAATAAAATACTAGCAAACCGGATTCAGCAGCACATCAAAAAGCTTATCCACCACGATCAAGTGGGCTTCATTCCTGGGATGCAAGGCTGGTTCAACCTTCGCAAATCAATAAACATAATCCAGCATAGAAACAGAACCAAAGACAAGAACCACATGATTATCTCAATAGATGCAGAAAAGGCTTTTGACAAAATTCAACAGCCCTTCATGGTAAAAACTCTCAATAAATTCGGTACTGATGGAACGTACCTCAAAATAATAACAGCTATTTATGACAAACCCACAGCCAATATCATACTGAATGGGCAAAAACTGGACAAATTCCCTTTGAAAACTGGCACAAGACAGGGATGCCCTCTCTCACC
Organism: Papio anubis; assembly: GCF_008728515.1. NCBI lineage: Eukaryota > Metazoa > Chordata > Mammalia > Primates > Cercopithecidae > Papio > Papio anubis. Next base: position 25,580 of record NW_022170006.1, on the reverse strand, counting down.
ACTCCTATTCAACATAGTGTTGGAAGTTCTGGCTAGGGCAATCAGGCAAGAGAAAGAAATCAAGGATATTCAGTTAGGAAAAGAAGAAGTCAGATTGTCCCTCTTTGCAGATGACATGATTGTCTATTTAGAAAACCCCATTGTCTCAGCCCAAAATCTCCTTAAGCTGATAAGCAACTTCAGCAAATTTTCAGGATACAAAATTAATGTGCAAAAATCACAAGCATTCTTATACACCAGTAACAGACAAACACAGAGCCAAATCATGAATGAACTTCCATTCACAATCGCTTCAAAGAGAATAAAATACCTAGGAATCCAACTTACAAGGGATGTAAAGGACCTCTTCAAGGAGAACTACAAACCACTGCTCAGTGAAATCAAAGAGGACACAAACAAATGGGAGAACATACCATGCTCATGGATAGGAAGAATCAATATCGTGAAAATGGCCATACTGCCCAAGGTTATTTATACATTCAATGCCATCCCCATCAAGCTACCAATGACTTTCTTCACAGAATTGGAAAAAACTGCCCTAAAATTCATATGGAGCCAAAAAAGAGCCCGCATCTCCAAGACAATCCTAAGTCAAAAGAACAAAGCTGGAGGCATCACACTACCTGACTTCAAACTATACCACAAGGCTACAGTAACCAAAACAGCATGGTACTGGTACCAAAACAGAGATATAGACCAATGGAACAGAACAGAGTCCTCAGAAATAATACCACACATCTACAGCCATCTGATCTTTGACAAACCTGAGAGAAACAAGAAATGGGGAAAGGATTCCCTATTTAATAAATGGTGCTGGGAAAATTGGCTAGCCATAAGTAGAAAGCTGAAACTGGATCTTTTCCTTACTCCTTATATGAAAATTAATTCAAGATGGATTAGAGACTTAAATGTTAGACCTAATACCATAAAAATCCTAGAAGAAACCCTAGGTAGTACCGTTCAGGACATAGGCATGGGCAAAGACTTCATGTCTAAAACACTAAAAGCAACGGCAGCAAAAGCCAAAATTGACAAATGGGATCTCATTAAACTAAAGAGCTTCTCCACAGCAAAAGAAACTCCCATCTGAGTGAACAGGCAACCTACAGAATGGGAGAGAATTTTTGCAATCTACTCATCTGACAAAGGGCTAATATCCAGAACCTACAAAGAACTCAAACACATTTACAAGAAAAAAAAAACAACCCCATCAAAAAGTGGGCAAAGGATATGAACAGACATTTCTCAAAAGAAGACATTCATACAGCCAACAGACACATGAAAAAATGCTCATCATCACTGGCCATCAGAGAAATGCAAATCAAAACCACAATGAGATACCATCTCACACCAGTTAGAATGGCGATCATTAAAAAGTCAGGAAACAACAGGTGCTGGAGAGGATGTGGAGAAATAGGAACACTTTTACACTGTTGGTGGGAGTGCAAACTAGTTCAACCATTATGGAAAACAGTATGGTGATTCCTCAAAGATCTAGAACTAGATGTACCATATGACCCAGCAATCCCATTACTGGGTATATATCCAAAGGATTATAAATCATGCTGCTATAAAGACACATGCACACGTATGTTTATTGCGGCACTATTCACAATAGCAAAGACTTGGAATCTACCCAAATGTCCATCAGTGACAGACTGGATTAAGAAAATGTGGCACATATACACCATGGAATACTATGCAGCCATCAAAAAGGATGAGTTTGTGTCCTTTGTAGGGACATGGATGCAGCTGGAAACCATCATTCTTAGCAAACTATCACAAGAACAGAAAACCAAACACCGCATGTTCTCACTCATAGGTGGGAACTGAACAATTAGATCACTTGGACTCGGGAAGGGGAACATCACACACCGGGGCCTCTTATGGGGAGGGTGTAGGGGGAGGGATTGTATTGGGAGTTATATCTGATGTAAATGACGAGTTGATGGGTTGTGACGAGTTGATGGGTGTAGCACACCAACATGGCACAAGTATACATATGTAACAAACCTGCATGTTATGCACATGTACCCTAGAACTTAAAGTATAATAATAATAATAAATAAATAAATAAAAGAAAAAAAGCAGGCAGGTAAACAGCAAAAAAAAAAAAAAAAGGATTAAGTTACATTCTTATTCAATTTGACATGTTTGTCATAATTGATTTGAAACTTCTCTGCAGAATTTCTTGTCAGTATGTCCAAGACATCCATCTCATGTTTTAAATACTCTGAAAGGATGTTTTCAGAATTCAAATCAGTGTCTGGCTCTGTGACTTTAGGAAGAATTGTGAACACATCACAGACCCTTTTTTCCAATATTGATTGAATTTCTCATGGAAGTCTTCCTCACTCAACTTTTTAGCCTTTACAATTAAAGCTAATTTTTGGCTCCTTTCCAATAATTTGTTTTATAATCTCCCTTTTTCTCATCCAGCCTTTCTTAAATTTTTTAAAAAACTAATAAGTTCAGTGGCTTTTCTTTTGCTGACTGAAAGAAGTTGCTTTTTAAGGATTATTAGGTTATTTTCAAAATTGAACTAATTTTTCAAAATTGAGCTTATATTTCATTCTCTCAGTCTTCATTAAAATGTGTTTCAAGTTCTTGCTTCATGGCTTCATATTCTTCTGTAACTGGAGCCTCAAATGTGCTTGTTTCGAGTGTGTGAATTTTTCTATTCTGAATCTGGTTGATCAGCTGGTTCTGTAAGCCCAGCACACGATTCTTCAGCTCCCAGGTCCAGTGGTTATACATGGTTTCCAGTTTGCTCATGACCATGACTTCTTGGATGTTCCTGAAACCAAAAATAAAGTTCTCATGTACCAAATCTCTCCACACCTTTCAGGTGTGTGCTAGACTTCATTGTGGGTGTTCTCAATATTGATGGGCTTTTAATTGCCAAGGTGAGTTGCAATTTGATAGCCTGATTTTGGCATTTCCTTTTACATAGAATCAGTTGGAGAAATTTCTATCCAACTACAAATATGTCAAATTAAGAACAGGAACAATGAATATCATTCTTATTACTACTATGCAATCTGGGAATATTTATAACTTCTCTCATCTTTGTCAATATACTTTTAAGGTTCTTGGACTTCAAAAACTGCTGCCTTGCCCAATGGAAATAATATAACTTCAAAAATAATCCTGAAATTCTGAATGCTTGCCTTATTGAGAAATTATTGCATCTGTCTTAAATTTACAATGGATATCTCTGTGTTTTTAAATGGTATGGACACTTAAGAATATCAAATCAGAAGTGTATTTTTTACCTTTCTTCTTAAAATGCAAAGAACAAATAAATGACTCTTACTCTCTTAGTGCTTGTGTTTAATAAAGGACTTGAGTTTTAGAAATTTTAGTCAATGGAGGGATGTAGAAAAAGAGATAGCATCAGATGTTGCAAAAAAAAAAAAAAAAAAAAAGATGCTCACACACAGAAGTCACATGTTACCTTAGTGGGCTTCATTTTTCTCACTGTCAGGGCAGGAGCAAATGGGAATTTTGATAAAATAATCGCTGAAACTGAGTGTTTCCTCTTTTTTCTGTAAAGCTCTGAGTTTATCGTGCTTTGGGGCCTAATCACTATTCACCCTATTTAATTAAGAAACTATGAAATGTTAATGCAATATAAAGGGCTATTATCCTCAGAGATGAAAGGCAAATAAGGGAGCTGATGTGCAGGCATCTCTGTCCATTAGAGAGAAAAATGAGAGCTTTGGTTTAGATGGGCAGTTGCAGAGGCAACCATGGTTTCTTCTCTATGAGACCACATAGTGTCATGGGAAGAAAGCTAGACTTAGAGTTCTCCATCTGCTCCTTACTACCTATATGATCTTGGGTTTGCCATCTATCTCCTGAGATTATTTTTCTTTTTCCTATCTTGAAAATGGCCATTACTCAAACTATTTCTCATTAAGATGATCAACTGACATATTTTAGTTTTCCATTGCTGCATAACTAATTACCACAAACTTAGAGGTTTGAAATGGCACACATTTATTATTTTGTAGTTTCTGTAAGCCAGAAGTCTGGGCAAAGTACAGCTATGTTCTCTACTTTAGGATGTCACCAGATTGTAATCTAGCGTTGACTGAGATCATGGTCTCATCAAGGATTTGACTGGAGCTCTGGTTTGAGTGTTTGTCTATTCTAAATTAATGTTGAAATTTAGTTCCTGTTATGGGGGTGTTAGAAGACGGAGGTTTTGGGAGGTGAGAGGGCCATGAGGGTTCTTCCCTTATAGAATTAACAATTAACACTGTTATAAAAGGGTGATTTCAGCCCTCTTTTGCCTCTTTCCTCCTCTGCCATGTAAGGACATGGTGTTCCCAATGTAATCAAGATCCAGTTCCCATATGAACTGTGAATATATGGTGTTCACAAGAAAGCATAAACAGGCTCCCTTTTAATCAGCAGATTTAGAAACAAAAAACAAATACGAAAGTAAAACCTTAGAGCAGGAAGTTTTGCACTGCTCTAAGGATAAACTCAGTTTTCTGTCTCACATAAAGGGCCAAAGCCTGGGGTGAAGCTGTGTGTCAGCAGCCCCAGCCCCAGAAGAGGAACCTACTCTCCATGCACGTCTCTCTGGAGCAACCTGAAGACAGGAGCTTGGCCTCAGGACAGGTAGGTGAAGAACAGAGGAAACAGAGCAGACAGAGGTACAGCAACAGACCCAGAAACTAAAGTAGAAAAAGATATTGATGTAAATAAACATAGGAAGCAGTCAGACACAAGGAGATTAAGACATGCTGGGAATACAAATGTGGATTTGGCATTGTCATTAATAGAGCACACTAATGTCCAATATGTGGCATTTAAGGGAAGAGAGTGAGCCAGATGGTAGGAAAAGAAAAAAGAGTGGTTCCAAAAAGCTACAAATCTGGGAGAAGGAGTATATAATTGAAACAGACAAAAAACATTTTGGTAACTTTTATTATCAAATAAAAACAAACAATATTTAGGTAAAGAGGGACTTTATTCAAAAGAATCATTACAACAAGAGGAAGGAGAGTATTGCAATAGGGAGAAGAATCCAACCATAAGAGCTATAAGCATCTCAAATACCAGAGAGAAAAAGATTTCCTTTTATGGTGAAGGATCAACAAAGCTGGAAAGATACCAGTATGGGGATAGGGAAATAACCATGAAATGTTTTACCCAAGGTCAGCTGATTCTTAGAAGAGTCATTAAGGAGGGTTGTATGCTGGATCAGAAGAAGGGTAGATCAAAACTCACGAGCTTGGAAGAGGAAGAGAAATCTAACTGATATTCGGTCAAGTTAATAATCACTTTGTTCCTACTGTCCAGTGAGGATAAACAGTTCAGCTAATCTTTTATAAAGCCGAGAATGAGAATTTAAAAAGTCTGTGTCTGGCCTATCATGAAAAAAAAAGAGACATAAGTCTCATCTAAGTCATACGGGGAAGAGTGGTTTTTTGCAATAATCCCTTTCTCAGAACACCAAAAAGTGGATGGATTTCCTTAACCATAACAGTTTTCCAGGAACAAAGGGCTCAAATAAAAAGGTTTCACATTGTTAATTTGACTCATTTGAATAATAGCAAGTATTGCAAACACAGAAAAGAGAGTTACTAACTGGACCTGGAAAATTAATGAAGCTTCACAAATAAAGAGAAACATGAATTGGGTCAGGAGTATAAAATCCTAGGGAGAGAAAGTAGGGAAGGGTTCATATAGTGAAATATGCAGAGTCAAGAAACACCTTGAGGTCCTTGAGGTGGAGGGAAGATGGCTGATGTGGCACTTAAGGGAAGAGAGTGAGCCAGATGGTAGGAAAAGGGAAAAGAGTGGTTATAAAAAGGAATTACAGAGGTTAATTGCTGCCAGATTATGAGGGGTCTTAAAGGCCAGGGTCACGTAGTTTTGATTGTATCTTAAAACAGTGTAAGATTTCAAAAGTTTGTAAACAAAGAAACAAATGATTTAAATATGATTTTCAGGATGGAATGTAGAGAATAGATCACAAGAGGAGTGAGAAAATAGATTCAAGGGCTACTCTTACAGAATAGGCAAATAGGGCTCACTAATGTCCAATATGTAATGGGTATTCAACAGGAAGCAAAATTATGAGGGAAGAACTAGGAGAACCAAGCTTCCACAACATAAAAGTTTCCTGCTTCACCAGTTCACCATCAAAACTAAGTAGATTTCCTTTATCAAAAATTTTCCTAGAAGAAGATGTGACCAAAAGCCTAGAGCCAGGAATTTAGAATGAGTTTTTAATTGAATAAACCATTCTACATAGTTAATCCAACAAGTCCAAAGAACAACTCCAAATCCAAAGGAATAGTAAGATATAGCGTAGGTGTCAGAGTCTGAGGCAAACTAAAATTTGGTAGAAACTAGAAAAAGCAAGAAGGGCCTAAAGCATTACATAGTTAACAGCAGAGAAAGTATCTCCTCAAAGAGGTACACTCTAACCACACAATCTAAAGTAGTCTTAAGTTACCTTTAATCCCATTACTTCCTTAATTCTTTCTTAGCACTTAAAAAAATCTGAAAATATTATCACTTATTCATACATTTACAAGTTCACGATCCTTCCTCTATTAATATGTGAACTCTGTAAGGGTAGGGATCTAATCTATTCATCAGTCAACCCACAGCACCTGCACTTTGGGAGGCCAAGGTGGGTGGATCACCTGAGATCAGGAGTTTGAGACCAGCCTGGCCAACATGGCAAAACACCGTTTCCACTAAAACTACAAAAATTAGCTAGGTGTGGTGGCGGAACCTATAATCCCAGCTACTCGGGAGGCTGAGGCAGGAAAATCCCTTTAACTCAGGAGGCGGAGGTTGCAGTGAGCCAAGATCAAGATCATGCCACTTCGCTCCAGCCTGGACAAAAGAGTAAAACTCCGTCTCAAAAAAAAAAAGTGTAAAACAAATTCTGGGATTTTTAGCTTATCTTTGATAAATCTCTAATTCATGTTACTTTGTGATCAATTTCACTTAAAGGAATTTTTCATGATGGATACAAGAAAGGAGAGGCCGTCAACAAAGACAAGTCCTTAGAATTAACAGGATGGAAATATTGTAGAGACATCTAACTTGGTAATTTGAATGTGAGCATCAGGCTTATAGAGAACTTTTAAAGAAAAAGATGTAGGTAGAAGTGAGACTAAACGACGAGAAGTAGATGGAATGAATTCATCAATTCATTTCATCAACAAACATTTATTGAGCCAGATATGCTGAATTGAAATACTTTTTTGAGAAATCTAGAAACAATGAAAATATAAAGAAAGTAAAAATTTATAGAACAGGCAGGAACCAGTTTGCATTTAAGTAGTATGGGAAGCCTTGAGCAGGTTTTCTTGTCCAGAGTGAAGCAACCAAGAAAGTAAGATGCTCAAAATACCTTAGACGCAAGAGACAGAAAGCAAGACCCTAGGGGAGGTAAGTAGGAGCAGGATTTCGAGGACAGAGTTAGTTGGTATTGCACAGAGATTAAGGACACTTCTTCCTTGGAGATCAGAGAAAACAAAAACACAAGGATGGCTACTACAGTCTTAAATTTGAAGGTGAAACGTTTGAATGTGAGAAAGGCCTGACCAGATGGCTTCTCTAGAATTAGGAAGTGAGGCCATCAAAGGGGACAGAACCCTTAACATGCTCTGTTTGATATAAATCTTTTTGTCACCCTTAGCTTCTTCTCTAGGCTGCAGGTTTTAGGCTCAAAGACTCTCCCATGCATTTTCTTATTTCTCTCTCCAACCCTATTGTCTAGCAAAGTGCCTGGCACTAAGGAAGAGATAGATAATATGATTCAATATGAAACCATGAAGAGGTGATGGCTGATTGTGAGGACTGAAAGAAAGAGAGGTGTCTTTGGAGTCTGAAACGCTGGGAAGATGGGAGTATTATAAATTATTTTTGCCAGTTTTCTTTCTTTATGTGGAAGTGTACAGTGCTATTCTTTTGTATTTGACTTCTTTCTCACAACTTAATATTGTGAGATTAACCCATATTGTTGTGCAGAGCTGTGGTATTTGTTTTCATTGTTGTATAACATTCTATTGTATGAATATACCAAACTTTATTTACCCACCTGGATGTGGATGGATATTTGGTTTATTTCCAGTTGTGGCTTTTGTGAATAGTGCTGCCATGAACATTCTCATAGATGTGTCTTGGTGCAAATGTGCACATATTGGCATTTATCTAGAGATAGAAATCTTGGATTATTTCTGCCACTTTATATGCTATGATTTCTTGATTGGATTCTTTTCCCTACCTTTGTTGTACTTATTAAAACCAATTCCATTTCATTGTAATCGCCTAAGGGAATCACCTTGCCACTACCTAGACAGAGCTGATTCATCAAGACAGGGGAATTGAAATAGAGAAAGAGTAATTCACACAGAGCCAGCTGTGTGGGAGACCGGAGTTTTATTATTACTCGAATCAGTCTCCCCAAGCATTCGGGGAGCAGGGTTTTTAAGGACAACTTGGCGCGTTGGGGGAGGCCAGTGAGCCAAGAGTGCTGACTGGTCAGGGACAAAATCATAGGGAGTTGAAGCTGTCTTCTTGCACTGAGTTGGTTCCTGGGTGGGGGTCCACAAGATCAGATGAGCCAGTTTATCAATCTCGGTGGTGCCAGCTGATCCATCAAGTACAGGATCTACAAAATCTCTCAAGCAATGATCTTAGGAGCAGTTTAGAGAGGCTCAGAATCTTGTAGCCTCCAGCTGCATGACTCCTAAACCATAATTTCTAATCCTGTGGCTAATGTTACTCCTACAATGGCAATTTAGTCCCCAGGCAAGAAGGAAGTCTGCCCTGGGAAAGGGCTGCCACCGTCTCTGTTTAAACTACAAACTAAGTTTCTCCCAAAGCTAGTTCAGCCCACACCCAGGAATGAACAAGGACAACTTGGAGGTTAGAAGCAAGATGGAGTTAGTTAAGTTAGATCTCTTTCACTGTCTCAGTCACAATTTTGCAAAGACGGCTTCATCATTATTCCATTAGTTGGGATATAATCACTCTTTTGTGTGAGTGTCATGACTGCACTCCATCATTATCTGAGACATTCAAAAATAATTTTCTATTAATTTTGCATAAATTCACTGTCACCACGACCACCACATACACTCTGTCCTCATCCACAAAACATTATCTTTCCTATATTGAACCAGCTAGAATTTTAATTAGAAACTGTTCCTAATTTTTACATTATACAACCACAAGTATTTTGCTAATAGTTTTACTTGTTCCTTTACTACTTTGATTGGTATATAATGTTAGGTTCTGGTCATATTATTTAGAATATGATATTACAAATTTATATTATAATCATATCCTAAAATATCATATTATAAAACAATACTTCCCAGAACTGCAATATGACCTGATTCTTTGCATTGAAAGTGTACATCAAATGTTGAAAAGAATAATTATAATGATAAAATTATAATATCATTATTTAAAAATTTTGTTTTTATAGCTTAGTAATAATTTATAATAATTTATAATTCTATCATTTTATTATATATTATTATAATTGTAATAATTATATTATTCCTTGTGTTCAACATTTGATATGTACTTTCAATAATTTTACAATATTTCAAGCATTATAATAATTATAAATTATTTTATTATTTATTAGTACTTTGATTTACTCTGTTCAACAGTTAATGTATACTTTCAATATCATCAGATCATACTGCAGCTCTGGGAAGTGTTCCTCTATTGTTTCTTTGATCATTTTTCTCCTCTATTCTTTCTAATCTCTCCTTCTCAAAATTATGTTAGAGTCAGTTAGCATTGGCAGCACTTCTGGATCTATGTTCCATGTCTCTTTAGAGCTCACCCTGTTTCCATTTCTTTATCCTTTGAGGTTAAATTCTGAAACAACCCTCAGTTGAACATTGTAGCATAGCAGTACAGTCTTCAGGTGTGTTCATGCAAACATTCAGTCAGAAAGAATACTTTAGTTGGAAACCAGGATGCAAAAACTCTCAAATGAGTTGTTTCTATATCCAGGCCATCCAAAATGGCAAAATTAATTTTTTACACTCCCACATTTTCTCCACTGAAAATGTCTCTAGGATAGTGTTTTTCTCTCTCTCTCTCTTTTTTTTTTTTTTTTTTTTTTTTTTTTTTTTTGGAGACAGAGTCTCACTCTGTTGCCCAGGCTAGAGTGCCATGGTGTGATCTCTGCTCACTGCAACCTCCGCCTCCTGGGTTCAAGTGATTCTCCTGCCTCAGCCTCCCAAGTTGCTGGGATTACAGGTGCCCACCACCACACCCAGCTAATTTTTGTATTTTTAGTAGAGACGGGGTTTCACCATGTTGGCCAGGCTGGTCTCGAACTCTGGACCTCAGGTGATCCACCCGCCTCAGTCTCTCAAAGTGCTGGGATTACAGACATGAGCCACCATGCCCAGCCAGGATAGTGTTTTTTCAAAATGGGATTGAATACTTAACATTTGGAAGCATGTATTAAATGAACTTTGGAGTGTTTTAGAAAATGATAGTTTCTGAACAATGACTAGGCTTCACATGTCAAAACTTCTGTGACTGGGACTGGGAATTTTTTTAATGTCCCCAGCTGATTTTGTTTAAATAAAGATTTGAGAACTGATTTGAAATATTAACTCATACTTCTTACTCTAAATTAGCTTAAAACCAAGCCTGTTTGATGCACCAATATGTCAGGTAAATCAGGCATAGAAGTCAAGACATTAAAAGCCTTCACACCTCCACTAGTTTGCTGCAGCATTTTCCTTTCCTTGAATGAATTCCTGCCTTCTCTGATTCTATATCCACAATAGACCAAAGCTGTATTATTGGATAGGAGGAAAAATTATTGTCCAAATTGTTGTCTAAATTTTTCCAGCATCCAAAAGTATGGGTAAATAATCTACCTCTAGCACACAAGTCCTTCTTTGTGAGTAACAGTAGAGCTGACAACAACTAAGGTAGATTTTCCTCCTCCTCTTCCATCTTCCCATCACTCACATACCTACTTCTTTCTCATTTGCATGACCCTAGCACCTGTTCTGAGGCATACAAGGCTACAAAGAAGGACTTGTTACCTTTGGAGACTATTAGAACAAGTTCCTAATACAAAAGACTCAGATATGCACACCATTTTATAGGTGTATATTTTAGACAGTAAGTCCGTGAAATGAGAAAACATGATCTTGAAAAATATGTAATTCTGTTACTTGTTATTACATCTTTCCTGGAACCGAAAAAGTTGACTTTTCATGTAACTGCAAAGGATTTCCTCCCAGATACTCTGGACAAAGGAACGGATTCCTTCTTCATTCCCTAACTATAAAGATAATTACCTTCTGAAAAAAAAAAAAAATACCAAAGTGTGTTCTGAAACTACCTACACCTAGTCAATGCTTTTGCATTAATCCTCAGTAAAGATCAATTTAGTAAGCTTCATAACTACCAGGGACTCAGTCTTTGGTGAGAACTAAATATATGAATTAATTTCCACATTGCTCTAGAGAAAGATATCTTTTTCTGGAGTTTTACTTGTTCCTTAACTAATTTGGTTGAAGGATATCTTTCTCTAGAGCAATGTGGAAATTAATTCATATATTTAGATATTAATTCATATATTTAGATATATTTAGTTCAAAGGTGAAATCTTTTTCTGTTTTGCCTGATGATCAAAAGTGATATCCTGGCTGGGCACGGTGGCTCATGCCTGTAATCTCAGTCCTTTGGGAGGCCAAGGTGGGTGGGTCACCTGAGGTCAGGAGTTCAAGACCAGCCTGGCCAACATGGTGAAACCCCATCTCTACTAAAAATACAAAAAATTAGCTGAGCATGGTTGTGTGTACCTGTAGTTCCAGCTACTTGAGAGGCTGAGGCAGGAGAATCGCTTGAACCCGGGAGACGGAGGTTGCAGTGAGCCAAGATCATGCCATTGCACTCCAGCCTTGGTGACAAGAGTGAAACTCCATCTCAAAAACAAAACGAAACAAAAAAAGTCGTGTCCTTTAGGATACAAACTGATGTTCCCAAGTTACTAATGGATCATATCAAATGTCTGCCAGCTCCCATCAGGGAAAGTCATCTTGAAAACTCCCTTCTGACCCATTTCACTCTTACACATTGCCTCGCAGAGCTTACTCATGCAGAGTGCAGAGTGAGGAGAGTCTGATGGTGTAGTGGGACCTACATTGACTCCCCACCTCCTAGAGCCACACAATGTTTGTCAAAATATGCACCAGATTGTCCAGTAGAGACAATTATCATTGAAACTTCTTCCCGCCTCCCTACATGTCCTGGTCTATCCTCTTGAAATGACAACTCTGAGAATTCTAGCTTAATAGAAACCTTAGAAGGAAAAAGCAACTACAGTTTGTATCCCATTTTTTGGTTCCCTCCTAACCTATTTGGTGGCCAATGGCTATAGGATTTCAAAGGCTAGAGAGTCCCTAGGTCACAGCCTCCATCTCCTTGAGGAAAGAATGCCCCTTCTTGGTGAAAAGAACAAAACAAAACAAAATCCATGTTTCTGCTAAAAACATTAGCAGAAAAGAGACACAGCATCTCCTGTTACCTTCAGTCTACACCAAAATAATGATAGTCAGTCTCCACATTAAAGCAATTCCCACGCCCGATATTTCTTATTAACTCATAGTAGAAATACCAGAAGATGGGAAGATTCTTCTGAAAGTTACCCAACAGAATCAGAGTCCCTGGCTGCAGCTGTGGTATGTAGCTTCCAGTTACAGTACAAAGGAAAAAGGCTTGGCCTTAATTCAGACCGTGTGTCTTGATCATTACTTTCTTTTTCAATGTCACCTTTCGTATCTTCATCGTAACTTGACAGAGTAATACAAAAGATTGTATTCATGCTCCATCTAACCCAAAGCTCTCATTTTCCTTGTCCATTATGGGCAAAGCCACCTGAACAACAGCTCTTGTTTGCCTTTCACCTCTGAGGATAATAGCCCTTTATGTTGAATTATCATTTCATAGTTTCTCAATTAAATGAAGTGAATAGTAGTCATGCCCAGAAACAGAGTAAACTCAAAACTTTGTGGGAAAAAGAAGAGACATTCAATTTCAGTAACTTTTTCACCAAAATCCCCATCTGCTCCTTCCCTGACAGTGAGAAAAACAAAACCCACTAAGGCAACATGTGATAAGCATATTTTTGCAGTATCTGAGGCTATTTCTTCTTCTTTGTCTCTCCATTAACTTAAATTCTTAAAACTCTCAGGTGCTTTATTAAACACAAAAGCTAACAAAGTCCTTCATTTGTTCTTTTCATTTTAAGAAGAAATGTCATAACACACTTCTGATCTGATATTCTAATAGTACCCATACCATTTAAGAACAGAGTGATATCCATTCTAAATTTAATATAGATGTAATAAATGCTCAAGTAAGACAAGCACTCAGAATTTCAGGCTTATTTTTGAAGTTGTGTTATTTCCATTGGGCATGGCAACAATTTCTGAAGTCCAAGATAGTTTTTTGTTTGTTTGTTTGTTTGTTTGTTTGTTTGTTTGTTTTGAGACAGAGTCTCTCTCTGTAGCCCTGGCTGAAGTACAGTGGTGCAATCTCAGCTCACTGCAGCCTGCGCCTCCCGAGTTCAAGCAATTCTCCTGCCTCAGCCTCCCTAGTAGCTGGGATTACAGGCATGTGCCACCACGCCCAGCTAATTTTTGTATTTTTAGTAGAGACAGGCTTTCACAATATTGGCCAGGTTGGTCTTAAACCCCTGACCTCAAGTGATCCACCCACCTCTGCCTCCCAAAGTACTGGGATTACAGGCATGAGCCACCAAGCCCAGCCAAGTCCAAGAGACTTTTAAGACTCCTTTGTTCAAATAAGTCTTCCAAGGAGATATGTATATTAAGAGAGACAAAAAGAAGTTAGCAGTTATAGACACATTCAGAGATTGCATAGTAGTAATAAGAATAATATTCATTGTTACTGCTCTTAATTTGACATATTTCTACTTCGACAGAAGTTTCTCTGTAAATACAAGGAAGTAAGGAAATCTTCTCCCTATATCTTCCTAAGATTCCATTCTGCTAGAGGTTTTTCATTGAGAAGACTCAACTTTTTGAGACACAACTCTGGTATTGTGTTATGAAAAAAAGAGCAGGCCTAGTTTACTAAGAGAAAAAGTAGAGAAAGAATTGAACAGAATTTTTCCTTAATGATAATGGAACATGTATTCATGTGATATTTTCTCTATATTTCCTATATAGCTCAGAAAGGAGTCCAGTTTTTAGCAGAACACAACAGGGTCCCTACAAAGAAAGCTTTTTCTGCAGCTGAGGATACACTAACTTTAGGAAAGATCAGAGAAATGCCTGACAGGAAGAGATTGGCAATCCTAGGTGTCACTGACTCTCCATCTGACTTCGCCTCTCTGCCCCACAGTTCCAAATGTCATTTTGTCCAAGCTGGAGATGGCTTCCTGGATCATTGGGCTCTTGTTTTCCTCCAGGAAAAGATTTATGTAGACAACTTCCTTTAGTTTATTCAGAATAAAGCTGGAATTTTCCCAAATCAACTAGAAAACAGGCAGTAAAGGAAAGAAACATGGAAGCCTAAAAATAGGAAAGTTTTCAGAACATCCATTATTAGGTCAGTTCTTAAAAGTGCTCAGTCATCACGAGTACTGTGTTCCATCTTCAGGACTCAAAACTGAAGAAGACATAATCTCTGTTTCTGGGGATTACAGTCAGTGAGCCAAGGGGAAACAGAGAAGACTATGAAGGATTACAATCAAGAGTGTGTGGTAAATGTTTTAACAACCAGCTCTTCAGAAAATAAAATTCCTGTTTTGTAGCATTTGCCTGTTTCTATTACATAAATATCCTTTCTATGTCTGCTTTCAAATGACCAACTCCAGTTTAAAATTGTGAGACATGCAAAGTAACACATCATTATATAATATACCCTCTCCCTCTTCTTTACACACACACACATATATGCAATGAAAAAAACATAGACTTGGATTCAGCAACATAGATTATAGTAAAATAATCAGAAAGTGATGGTTTTGAGTTTTACTGCCCTTGTTTTTACATACTTTCTTTAATTATAAATCTATATAATTTTTATTGAAGTGAAATTAACATAACATAAAATTAATCACTTTAAATTGTACAGTTCAGTGGAATTTAGAACATTCACAAGGTTGTGAAACAACCACCTTGATCATATTCCAAAATATTTTTATCACCTCAAAAGAAAACCTCATACTCACTAAGCAGTCACTCCCCAGTTCCACCTCACCTAGCCCTTGCCAACAACCAATCTTCCATTAGTCTCTGTGGATTTATCTCTTTTGAGTATTTCATATACAGGGAGTCACATAATATTTGAACTTTTTGATCTGGCTTAAGCATAAGGTTTTCAAGTTTCATCTACTTAGCATTTCAAAGTTTATCACTTAGCATAAGGTTTTCAAGGTTTATCTACATTGTAGCAAATATCAATACTCCCTTCATTTTATGGTTGAATAGTATTCCATTGTCTGGATATACTACATTTTGTTTATCCATCATCATATGATAGACATTTGGGTTACTTCCAACCTTTTTTTGGCTACTGTAAAAAAGACTACTGTGAACATTCATGTAGAAGCATTTGTTTGAATACCTATTTTCAATTAATTAGAGTATATAGTAGAATTGTTGGGCCACATGGTAACTAAAATTAAACTTTTTAAGGAACCAAAAGACTGTTTCCTATTACAGCAGCATCATTTAGCATTCCTACCAACAACATATGGAAGATTCACTTTCTGGACATCATGTCATCACTTGTTATTTTTCTTCATTATTATTATGATACTTATCCTAATAGGTGTGGAGTGGCATTTTAGTGTAATACAGATGTCCTTTTCCCATAACTAATGATATTAAGCATCTTTTGATGTGCTTACATTTTCCTTGAGGAACTTTCTATTCAAGTACCATGCCATTTTTATACTTGGGTTGCTTGCCTTTTTGTTGTTGAGTTATAAGGGTTCTTTATATTTTCTGGATATTAAATTTATCAGATATACAACTTGCAAATATTTTCTCCCATTCTTTGGATTGACTTTATATTTTCTTTTTCTCTTTTTTTACTGATTCATAAGAATTGTACATTTTGGGGTATACATGATAGTTTGATACATACATACAATGTGTATTGATCAAATTAGGAAAATTGAGATATCTATCACCATTAGCATTTATCTTTTATGTTGTGAACATTCCAATTCTTCTCTCTTAGCTATTTTAAAATATATAATACATTATTGTTAACTATTGTCACTCTACTGTACTACCAACATGAGATCTTATTCCCTCTTTCTAACTGTATTTTTTGTATCCATTAACCAATCCCTCATCATTCCCCTTACCACCTGTCCAATTCTTAAATCTAAGACCTAAAACTATGAAACTCCTAGAATAAAACACTGGGGAAACTCTTTAAGACATTTTTTATATTTGTATGCTTTTAGCCTCAATTTCATTTATTCTTGCTCTGATCTTTATTTCTTTCCTTCTACTATTTTTAGCTTTGGTTTATTCTTGCTTTTCTAGTTTCCTGAGGTGCATCATTAGGTTGTTTATTTGAAATCTTTCCATTTTTTTTTTTTATGTAGGCATTTACTGCTATAAACTTCCCTGTTAGTACTTCTTTTGCTGTAGCCCATTGATTTTAGTATGTTGTCTTTTCACTTTCCTTTATTTCAAGAAATTATTTAAATTCCTTCTTAATTTCTTCATTAGCCAATAGTTAGTCAGGAACACATAACTTCCATGTGTTTGTATAGTTTCCAAGGTGCCTCTTACTGATTTCCAGTTTTATTCACTGTGGTCAGAAAATACACTTAGTATGATCTTGATTTCTTTGAATTTGTTGAGATTGGTTTTGTGTCATTGCTTATGGTCTGTCCTAGAAAATATTCCACGTGCCAATGAGAGGAATATGTATTCTGTGGAAGTTTGGTGAAATGTTCTATAGATGTCATTTAGGTCTAATGTGTAGGTTAACTCTACTTTTTCTTTGTTGATTTTCTGTCTGGATGATCTGTCCATTACTGAGAGTACGGTTTTGAAGACCCCCACTATTATTATACTGCAGTCTATCTCTCTCTTTAGATCTATTAATGTTTGCTTTACATACTAAGGAGCTTCAGTGTTAGGTACATATAGGTTTACAATTGTTGTATCTCTGATATAGTGTAAATGTTTGTCCCCTCCATATCTCATCTTGAAATGTGATCTCAAGTATTGGAGGTGGGCATAGTGAGGAATGTTTAGTTCATGGGAGAAGATCCTTTATGAATGTTTTGGTGTCCTCCTCAGTGTAATGAGTGAGTTCTCACTCTAGTAGTTTATGCAAGAGCTGGTTGTTTAAAAGAGCCTGGCATCTCACTCCTGCTCTCCCTCTCATTATGTGACATGCCTGCTCCCCCTTCAGATTCTACCATGATGGAAGCTTCCTGAGGCCTCACCAGAAGCAGATGGTGGCGATATGCTTCTTGTACAGTCTGCAAAACCATGAGCCCAAATAAACTTGTCTTCTTTATAAATTACTCAGCCTCAGGTATTTCTGTACACCAATGCAAAAAGGATTAATACAATTTTCTTGTTGAATTGACCATTTTATCATCATATAGTGACTTTCTTTGTCTTTTGTTATAGTCTTTCATTTGAAGTCTATTTTAGCTGATGTAAGTATAGCTACTCTTGACCTTTTCCTGTTTCCAGTTGTATGGAATATATTTTTCCCCTCCTTTACTATCAGTCTATGTGTGACTTTATAAGTGAAGTGAGTATATTGAAGCCAGCATATGGTTGGGTCTTGTTTATTTATAAATTCACCCAATCAATACCTATTAACTGGAGAACTGGGATTATTTACATTCAATGTTAATTTTGATAAATAATTTTGATAAATTACTACTGCCATTGTGTTGCTTGTTTTCGTTTGTTTTGAGAGTCCTCTCTTTCTTTTTTACTTTCTTACTGTCTTCTTTTGTTGTTAGTAATTTTCTCTGGTGGTATGTTTTAATTTGTTGTTTTTTATTTTTAGTGAACTTATTATAGCCTGTTGTGCTGTGGTTAACATCAGGCTTACAGAAAATTTCTTTTTTTTTTTTTTTTTTTTTTTTTTTTTTTTGAGACGGAGTCTCGCTCTGTCGCCCGGGCTGGAGTGCAGTGGCCGGATCTCAGCTCACTGCAAGCTCCGCCTCCCGGGTTTACGCTATTCTCCTGCCTCAGCCTCCCAAGTAACTGGGACTACAGGCGCCCGCCATCTCGCCCGGCTAGTTTTTTGTATTTTTTAGTAGAGACGGGGTTTCACCGTGTTCGCCAGGATGTCTCGATCTTCTGACCTCGTGATCCACCCGTCTCGGCCTCCCAAAGTGCTGGGATTACAGGCTTGAGCCACCGCGCCCGGCCGAAAATTTCTTATAGGTATAAAAAATTATTTTTAAAAGATGACAACTTAGACTACATATAAAAATATAAACAGGCCGGGTGCCGTGGCTCGCGCCTGTAATCCCAGCACTTTAGGAGGCCGAGGCAGGCGGATCACAAGGTCAGGAGTTGGAGACCATGGTGAAACCCTGTCTCTATTAAAAATACAAAAAAAAAATTAGCCAGGAGCGGTGGTGGGCGCCTGTGGTCCCAACTACTCAGGAGGCTGAGGCAGGAGAATGGCGTGAACCTGGAAGGCGGAGCTTGCAGTGAGTCGAGATTCAGCCACTGCACTCCAGCCTGGGCAACAGAGCGAGATTCTGTCTCAAAAAAACAGAATATAAACAAATCAAAAAATCCAACGAATTCTACATTTTAACTCCATGTCCCCATATTTTGACTTTTGGTTATCTCAATTTACATATTTTAATATCATCTATCTTTTACTAGGTTGCTATACCTGTATTTTTCCTCTGGTCTTTGATTCAGGATCTATAATTTTTGATAGATTTGGGCTTTTGTGCTTCATACTAGCATGTTAAGTGAATTGCACATTACAATTATAGTAATAGAGTATTCTTGGTTTATCCATTTACTTAATTTTCCCAGTGAATTTTATATCTTGAAAAGTTTATCTTTCCACATTAGTGTTTTTTCTTTCAGATTGAATAACTCCCTTAAGTATTACTTGCAAGAGAGGTCTGGTGGTGGTGAATTCTCCCAGATTTTGTTTGTCTAGGAAAGACTTCTCTCCTTCATATTTAAAGGGTATTTTTGCTGGATTTAGAATTCCTGGGTAGCAGTTTTCTGTCTTTGAGCATTTGAAAATGTCACTCCATGCCCTCCTGACCTATACAGTATCCAGCAAGAACTCTGTTGCCAGATGAACTGGACCTTCTTCATATGTTATTTGCTTTTGCTTTTTTTTCTGCTTTTACAATCCTTTCTTTGTCTTTGACTTCTTCAAAGTCATATATCTTCAGGTAGTCTTATTTGGATTGAACGTTTGATGTTCTCAGACCTTCCTGTACCAGAATATTTATATCTTTCTCAAGTTTCAGAACGTTTTCTCTCTGTATGTATATATATATATATAGAGGTAGGGTCTCACTCTGTCACCCAGGCTGCAGTACAGTGGCATGATCATGCTCACTGCAACTTCCATCTCCCAGGCTCAAGAGATCCTCCCATCTCAGCTTCCCAAGTAACTGAGACCACAGGCACATACCACCACGCCCAGCTAATTCTTGAATTTTTCTGTAGAGACAGGGCCTTGCCATGCTGCCCAGGCTGGCTTCAAACTCCTGGGCTCAAGCAATCTACGCACCTCAGCCTCCCAAATTGCTGGGATTACCAGGTGTGAGCCACCATGCCCATCCTGTTTCTGTTTTTTGGGTTTTTTAAATAAGCCTTCTACCGCTTACTCTCTTACCCTTGCTCAGCTCCCTCTTGAACAGCAACAATTTTTACATTTGGTCTCTTAAGGTAATTTTCTATATCTTGTGCCTAGGTGGTCTTTGTTCCTTTCATTATTTTTCCTCATCAGACTATCTACTTTCAAATAGCCAGTCTTTGAGCTCACTGATTCCTTCAACTGCTTAGTTCATTCTGGTGCTGAGAGCCTCTAAAGGGTTCTTTGCTGAAGCAAACGTATGTCTCAGTTCCAATATTTTTGTTTGGTTTTTTAAATTATTGTTTCAATCACTTTGTTACATTTTCTGACATGCTTCTGAACTGCTTTACCTTAGAGATAATTGAGTTTCTTTTGGGCAGAGAGTTCACAGATCACTATCTCATTAGATTCAGTCATTGGATTTTTGCTTAGTCTTTCTGAGGAGGTAATGGCTCCCTGATTGTTGTTTCTTGTGGGCTTGTATCAATGTCTTTGCATTGAAGAAGAAGTTATTTATTCCAGTTTTCTCTCTTTGGCTTGTTCTGGTTTTTATTTAATATATTTATTTAGTAAATATTTACCACTAGATTGCTGCCTCCTTTTTAAGTCTAGGTGGTGCCTTAAGCCTAAGTTCACCTTGGCTCTGGTAAATGTTATAGCACTGCCTATCCTGAATGGGGGAGGTCTCAAAAGGATTATCCCAGCAATGTGGGAAGGCTGGCCAATGGTTCATGCCCAGGGGACCTATGGAACATACCTCCTACAATGTTCTGCTGCTAAACAGCCACTCTGATTTGGCTTCTCCTTTGGCCAAGTTACAGAGCAGAATTGCCTAGGATGTGGATGATATTCTCACTTCCTCCCCTTGTCTTTGCTTGTACTCAGGGATATTTATCCCTTTAGGTAGTCATAGTGCTTCCTGTGGGTTAAGGCAAAGACAGGTCAACTTGCAGGGAACTCAAGAAAATGGGAAAGCTAACTGACCACCTCAATTTCACCTTTTCCAGTGTAGAAACTTTGAGTTGGGGGTCGGGAGAGATTTTCTATGTTCTTAGTACCAAAGAGAATAATGTGTAGGGTCATTACAGATGTGGAAATTTGATTCTCATACCATCTGCTTAGAGTTTTTCCACTTCTGTGTGATCCTGGGAACTGCCTCATCCTCATATTTGAGCTCTGGGTTATTGATGGTAAAAATTTCCATGCTATGTATTTACTTTTGGTTTTCTGAGTGGGAAGAGGAAAACCAGCTTGCCCCTATGCCATAATTTTGCACCTGTAAGTCTTTAATTTTTGTTTTAAATGTCCCTTTTCCATGATCATTCTTTAAGAATATTTCACTGTATATAACATTTTTGTCTGACATTTTCTTTCAGTGAAATAAATATTCAATTCTACTCTCTTTTGGCTTCCACTATAGCTGTTGAGAAATCAGCTCTCTGTTAGGTTTTTAAAGGTAAACTCTTTTTCTAGTTGTATTTATACTTTCTACATGTATTTGTTGTTTTGTTGTTGTTCTTGTTATTTTCTGCAGTTTTATTCTGATACATCTGAGTGTAAAGTTATTTTACTTTAATTTTTTGCTTAGTGTTTGCAAAGGTCTTAAACTTTGTCTTTAATTTATAATGGAAATTTTTCATTCATTATTGCTTCAGATTATTTACCTCTTCTGTCAGATATTTTTTACCAGGTAAATTACTTAAGCCTTTAAAAAATTGTCTTATGCGTGTCTCTACTTATTTCAGATGTCTTTCATTGGAAAGAATGGCTTGAGCTGCTGAGTTTACTATTAATTAAAGTGCAGATTTAAATTGTAGAGACACTGAGGAAGAAGAAATGCACAAGACAAAAATTACTGCAAGATGGTGTTTTACTCTATTTTGTGTTGCTATAGCAGAATACTTGAGACATGGTAACTAATAATAAACAAATTTATGGCTCAAAGTTCTGGAGGCTGGGAATTCCAAGGTCAAGGTGTCAGCATCTTGCAAGGACCTTCTTGCTCTGTCATCACATGGCAGAAGCACAAGAGGAAAAACGGGACAAAATTCAACCTTTCATGACAGCATTAACCCCACCTGTGATGGCATAGCCCTCATGGCCTAATCACCTCTCAATGCTAATCACCTCTCCTGCCTCTTAATACTATTACAATGGCAATTAAATTTCAACATAAGCTTTGGAGACAGCAAACATTCAAACCATGGAAGGTGGAATGGCTATTATAGCCATCCAATATACATGGTGAAGACAAAATCTAAGGGAGAGTTGATAGGGTGTCAAAAAGAAGTGAAATTAAATAGAGGTTTAAGAGGACAAATGGAAAAGATATTATGTACTAAATTCATGTTATGAAGAAGAAGGATGAACAAGATGCCCATTGGCATGCCATTCAGTAGGACAAGAATTACAGGATGAAGGGAAATTGAATAAAGTATGAAATTGAAACATGTAAAATCTCATCTCATCTGCTGGTCAAGGATATATACTGAAGGTAGTAAGGGGAAAAACATAACATTAATTAAACATTAAATACAAGAGAGCATTTGGGTCTACAGACGCAGATGAAGGTGGCATCAACAGAGAGACAGCTACTAATGTAACAGAAGGATGATATTAACTAGGGAAAATTAAGAGTAAGAAGGGAGTGACAAGCATAAACCAGGTTAGTAGCACATTTAAAAGGGCAGGAAAGCAAATAAATATTATGAAATGCCCTAGGAAGAAGTGACACAGAGACAGGAAGGAAACCAGGCAACACAGATTTCACAGAAACTAGTAAAGAAAAGATGATCTGTTGGTACCGTCATTCTTAAAAAAAGAAAAAAAACAGCAAGCTACCAAACTCAAGCATATTTTCAAACTCCATCTCTCATCTTAATGTTTTGCGTGCAATTGATTCTATGTAAAAGGAAGTGTCAAAATAAGTCTAGTAAGTTGCAAACCACAAAGGCAATCCATATTGAGAATACCTAATGATGGCTTGCACACAAAAAAGGGTATTAAAAAAATTTTGTTAAAACAATTAAATGAGGAATGAGAAAGCCTTGTAGATGTGCATACTAGTATACTTACACTTTTGGCCATGTGGCTGACACTTCCTAAGGTCAGAACAGTCAGCTAACTGAGTGTCTGTTTTGTATGCAGCCATGGCCACAGGAGAACACACCCCTGATGAACCTCTGCTCAGAGGCAAAAGGAGCAAGATCTCTAAAAGATGCTGAGAGAAGTGGGCCTGGATGTTGAGTATTGGTTACCCAAGTTGCAGGAACACCTGGATGTGACCTGTGTCCAGACCTTACAACACCTAGAAAAAAACAACCTCCAGAAGCTGAAATCCCAGACACAACATCCATGGGAGAAAAGAGCCTTGGAGAAGCTGCTTACCCTGTCACACCCAAAAAGTCTTTCAGCATTACAGGAGTCTCAGGTGGAGAGGGCAAAGAGAAAGCAGAAGCAGGCAGAATAGGCACTGTAGGAGCTGAGGGACTTGCTGACAGAAGGGAAGCAGACACAGGAAGAGGCAGTGAGGACAAGAGAAGCAGAGCTGAGACAAGCGATGGACATCCCTGAAGAGTACTGGCCTGAAGAGCCTCTAAGGGAAGTCATGGAAAGCCTGCAGAGACAACTCAACCTCATGGAGTGGACACTGTGCCACAGGCAAAATCTCCCAGATAGAGATGTGGTGAGATGGGCATCTGGAGGGCTGACCCTCCA
The DNA here is from genome assembly GCF_008728515.1 of Papio anubis. Classification (NCBI taxonomy): domain Eukaryota; kingdom Metazoa; phylum Chordata; class Mammalia; order Primates; family Cercopithecidae; genus Papio; species Papio anubis. Next base: position 2,021 of record NW_022170006.1, on the reverse strand, counting down.
GGGAATTTACAAAGCCAACCACCAAAGGGGCCTGACAAAGAAGAGAGAGGAGTTGCTCAGTGTCCCCAAAGAGTTCTTACTTTCGGATCCTCAGCAAGGAACACAAATGAAAACAAAAGAATTCACATCTCCTCAGGCTGAATTCATGTTTACCCAGACGGTAGAGAAGCTGGACTTTAGTTTAACTACTTCAACCAAGGACAGAAGTTGGGGGTTTAGTCTAGAAGCTGGTTTGGATCACAGCAAACATTCAGAATCCAAGGAAACCCAACAATCAAGTTCTAAGCATTCTTATTTCTGCTCAATCAAGTTCAGCTACATCCCCCTGGCCTCCTGCCACTTTCCCACTGATCAGCTGCAGTTATCCAAGCCTGCTCTCCAGGAATTGAAATGTATTGAAGACCTTCTGAGTCAGACAGCAAACCCAGACAGATTCTCCTTGCTGAGGCACAGGATTGTAAACTTCTTCCACAGGTTTGGCTCTCATGTTAACCAAGGCCCTCTGCACCCGGGAGGAATCTACTGGTGGAAGGCCATTTCAGAGGGTTATTGCAGGGAGCAGTTGGCAGAAGTGACGCAGTAGTCTGCAGAGGCCCTGGACATTTTCATAAGGGACAGCTACAGTGGCTTTGGAGTGAAAGTTGCTGCAGATGTGAATGTTTCAGACTCTCATTCGAAAACAGCCACTCAGACCAAAACTTCCCAAAATCTCCAAACCGAGGTCCAATTATCTGTGGCCTAAACAGGTGGCCCACCAGAAGCAGATGGCCTTGTCCAGTGGAAAGCTGGCCTCATGGCCAGCAATCAAACCTGGTGTGTCATTGACCACGGGCTTCAGTTGGTGCCAATTTGGGACATTATCCTCTCCAGCCACAGAAGCAATTTTAAGGATCCTCTTCAAGTGGCTAACTTCCTGAAAGACAGCTACACTGCTCTGACTAGCATCACTGCCGAGATCCAGCAAGGGGAAGAGTTACTGAGTGCTGGGAAGGAGGCCAGGGTTTTTCTAGAGGATGTAAAATCTTGGGAGGTATCTGATCCTGAAGAGCAACTTATAAAACTGATAAATTTCATGAAAATGTTGAGTCAATAACTAAAAAGTTATGACACTTGGATCAATATATGTCTCACAGATTGGGATCTGCAGAATTTTCTACTAAACACTGTCAATTTTTGCAAAAACTCTTCCATTTATAAAACTAAACATATTAAATCTCATTTGTGCAGCCTTCTGGATCCTCACATCTACAGAGTGACAAACTTTCCTAAGGCTTACTTCATCATGCAGTGGATCTTCCAGTCAGATTCAGAGCAAAAGTAGGTGAATATTTCCCAGTTTTCTCAATTAATTGAGATCTTAAAAGAAACCCAGAATGAACTCATGGAAGTAAATGTCAAATCGGAGTCCCCAGAAACAGTGGAGGAAGCTCAAAGAAAGTCCATTTATGAGGTCAGCTTGGCTCTCAGCTGCTTCTTGAATTATCTCCAAAAAGCAGAGCAGACAGACACAACTCTTGCTACTTTCCATTGCAGCTGCTGCAGGATATCGTGTGGTAAACAATACTTTTCAGAGTCTCTTGGGGTGTGATGAGTTAAGCTTCCTACTAGATGAAATGCAAACTGCCCAAAATAAATACCAGGAGCTTAAGAATATTTGCAGCTACAGGGCTCAGGCATTCCTAGTTCTCACAGGTCTGACAGCCACAGTTGGAGACACAGCTATTTCTTCAGAAGAGAAAACACAACGCATGTCATTAATGAGACATCACATGGGACAATCATTGTCCAAAGAAGTTGCACATGTCCTCACCAAACCTGGAGCAGATCACGATTGGGAAAACTAGAGAAAGAATTGAGATTGCTCATTAATGGGGATTATTTTATTATTATTATTATTATTATACTATAAGTTCTAGGGTACATGTGCATAACGTGCAGGTTTGTTACATATGTATACTTGTGCCATGTTGCTGTGCTGCACCCATCAACTCGTCAGCACCCATCAACTCGTCATTTACATC
>NW_022170005.1:0-1012 GCF_008728515.1 Papio anubis | reverse complement strand
TCTCTTGGAAAAAATATAGGCATAAAGCTGGTTCTTTAAAAAAAAAATGTGAGTGGGTGTGAGAGAGTGGCTTAGAAATTACACCAGTAATGGTTGGGCGTGGTGGCTTACGCCTGTAATTCCAGCACTTTGAGAGGAGGAGGCAGGTGGATCCCCTGAGGTGAGGAGTTCGAGACCAGCCTGGTCAACATGGTGAAACCCCGTTGGTACTGAAAATATGAAAATTAGCCAGGCATGGTGACAGACACCTGTAATCCCAGCTACTTGGGAGGCTGAGGCAGGAGAATCACTTGTACCCGGGAGGCAGAGGTTGCAGTGAGCCGAGATTGCGCCACTGCACTCCACCCTGGGCGACAGAGCAGAAACTCCATCTCAAAATAGAGAAAACAAACACACACACACCCCGGTAATGGAAACCTGGTTGCGTCATCTGTGATGTGATGGAGATGGCGGATTATTTCATTTTTAGTGACAGGATGAATTGGATATGTTTGCAGTATTGATCTTGACAAGGGAAATGGTGAGAACCAAACGTGCCGCCCAGCTTGGGCCTTGCCATTGGCAGAAGACCGTGGCGGGCAACAGACTGGAGACTCGGAGACCGAGGGGAGAATTCTCACGCTGTGACGCTGGTGCAGTGTGTGCTTCTGGACTCCTGCTGGAGGGAGCTGCCCCTTTGCCTTGCAGGCTTTGGTGCAGTGGAGACCTTAGGACCTGCCCCTCCTGGCACACCTGTGGGTGTGGCGAGCAGTGCCAGGGCTGAGGCACAGGTGCTGAGCCCGGAATGTGGGACGGCAGAGGCTGCACACGCCGGCAGGCGTCTGCTCCAGCAGCCGGGGGTTTCCGCAAGGGGGTGGGGGGTTGGTTTTCCTCCTTGAATTTGGGTGGGGAGAGTGTCCTGGGGTGCTGTGTCTGCACTTGTGTTGCTCTGAGGTCAAGTTGTGGCCCCGAGTCCCTGTCCCTCTGCCAAAGTGAGGGTTTGCCCATTTTCAGGTCAGATTTCCCTTGGGTC
>NW_022170004.1:0-1013 GCF_008728515.1 Papio anubis | reverse complement strand
ACGGAGTCTCGCTCTGTCACCCAGGCTGGAGTGCTGTGGCGAGATCTTGGCTCACTGCAACCTCTGCCTCCCAGGTTCAAGCGATTCTCCTGCCTCAGCCTTCCACCTTCCAAGTAGCTGGGATTACAGGCACCCGCCACCGCACCCAGCTAATTTTTATGTTTTTAGTAGAGACGGGGTTTCACCATGTTAGCCAGGCTGGTCTTGAACTACTGACCTCAGGTGAGCCACCCGTCTTGGTCTCTCAAAGTGCTGGAATTACAGGCATAAGCCACGGCGCCCGGCCGTAAAGCAGTTTCTTAATGCAGGCTTCAGGTTTCAAGATTAGAAAGGAGAAATAATTTCTAAAAATCTTGCTTATTGGGCCGGGTACAGTGGTTTTCACCTGTAATCCCAGCACTTTGGAAGGCTGAGGCAGGCAGATCATGAGGTCAGGAGTTCAAGACCAGTCTGGCCAATATAGCGAAACCCCGTCTCTACTAAAAATACAAAAATTAGCCGGGCATGGTGGTACGTGTCTGTAATCCCAGCTACTTGGGAGGGTGAGGCAGGAGAATCACTTGAACCCAGGAGGTGGAGGTTGCAGTGAGCTGAGATCATGCCACTGCACTCCACCCTGGCCAACAGAGCAACACTCCATCCAAAAAAAAAAAAAAAAAGAATTATGCTTATTGAACTCCTGGAGACTATAAAGAGAGGTTCAAAAAAACTATTTAAATAATGAGTCATACAACTCATATTAATGCAATGCCAAAGACATATCAGAACACCTTTTTGAGGTTTCATCATGTTGATATACTGTTATAGAGAGGGCAGGATAATGTGTTAAAACATTTAAAAACTCAGCTACCAAAAGATGGTCACCTGAAAGGGTAAGTTTTAATCCAGTGCCCATATGTGTGGAAATACAACTCCCTAGGCTTTGGCAAATAAAGAAAGTATCCCCTAAAACCCAAATTTCTGTTGAAAAAATCGACAATAAATATATAACCACTTAAAAGATAATATATTAG
>NW_022170003.1:0-1013 GCF_008728515.1 Papio anubis | reverse complement strand
ATAGGGAGGCTGAGGCAGGAGAATGCCGCAAAACCCGGGAGGCGGAGCTTGCAGTGAGCTGAGATCCGGCCACTGCACTCCAGCCTGGGCGACAGTGCGAGACTCCCTCTCAAAAAAAAAAAAATCCCAGCACTTTGGGAGGCCAAGGCGGGTGGATCACTTGAGTTCAGGAGTTTGAGACCAGCCTGGCCAACACGGTGAAACTCTGTCTCTACTAAAAATGCAAAAACTAGCCAGGCCTGGTGGCAGGCACCTGTTATCCCAGCTACTCAGCAGGCCGAGGCAGGGGAATCACTTGAATCTGGGAGGTGGAGGTGGCAGTGACCCAGGATCATGCCACTGCACTCTAGCCTGGGCGACAGACTCCATCTCCAAAAAAGAAGAAGATAGTAAGTGCAGCCGACCATGTGGCTCACGCCTGGAATCCCAGCACTCTGAGAGGCTGAGGCAGGCAGGTCCCTTAAGCTCAGGCGTTCGAGACCAGCCTGGCAAACATGGTGAAACCCCATCTCCAATAAAAATACAAAAATTAGGCTGGGTGCGGAGGCTCACGCCTGTAATCCCAGCAGTTTGGGAGGCTGAGGTGGCCGGATCACGAGGTCAGGAGACCAAGACCATCCTGGCTAACACAGTGAAACCCCATCTCTACTAAAAATACCAAAAAAAAAAAAAAAAAATTAGCTGAGCGTGGTGGCATATGCCTGTAATCCCAGCTACTCTAGAGGCCGAGGCAGGAGAATTGCTTGAACCCAGTAGGTAGAGGTTGCAGTGAGCCAAGATTGTGCCACTGCGCTCCAGCCTGGGTGACAGAGACTCTGTCTCAAAAAAAAAAATAGTAAGTGCAGTGGAGAAAATAATTCGCAGAAAGTGCTAGAGTGTCGAGGTAGAGGTAGCAATTTTAAATGGAGTTGTTAGGGCTAAGTCCTCACTGAGAAAGTAACATTTGGTTAAAAAAAAAACGGCAAACAAAGGAGCCATACAGATAGGCGGCTTGTAGGTGGTGGGAGATACAT
>NW_022170002.1:0-1013 GCF_008728515.1 Papio anubis | reverse complement strand
TGTATATTTTAGTAGAGACGGGGTTTCACCGTGTTAGCCAGGATGGTCTCGATCTCCTGACCTCGTGATCCGCCCGTCTCGGCCTCCCAAAGTGCTGGGATTACAGGCTTGAGCCACCGCGCCCGGCCTATAGTGGCTTTTTAACTAGAATAACATACTTATGAATTATTATAATAAATTCAATTTTCTATTAAATAAAGGTTTTTTCTTAGTTATTAGAGATTTAAACTGGTAATCTGATATGCATTAAGATTGTTACATGGAATCATATTTAAATTGTGTGGAGCCTGGAGCTGGATTGAGTTCTAATTTGCACAAAGTTTTGTATTAGAAGGAAAAGTTTTCAACATAATTTCCAACTTTGCAAATTTTTATGTTAAACTGTTTAAAAATATTATTTCAACCAATTAGGGGTCACATATAATTATGCATGCCATAAAATGCTTTGTCAATCTTTACCCTCCGTGTGAATATCAAACTGAAAGTCATTTGAAAGGTGATGGGATCCTAAGGAATAACCCATAATTGAAGAGCGATTCACGATTGAGATTGTACTGAATGAGTAAATGCCTAACCAGATGTCTTTTCTGGTTGGCTCTGCCTCTGCCTTCAGGGCTCCCAACACTGCCAGTCCCAGGCAGCGGCTGCCCTCAGGTATGTGTTTGTTGGACAGAGCTTTTTCTCTTTTTTAATAATGTTTTAAAACAACAGCCAACATTTTAAAATCAAGATATTTAGCAATGAAACCCAGACGTCTGGCCTCGTCTGACAGGCTGGGAATCTGGTGACCCTAAGGAGTCCTGGCTTCCCGTGGAGCTGCGCCCTCCTCCGCCAACCCAGCCCACCCAGCCGTGCACCCTCGCTGCAGCCCCTGCCCTGTCAGCATAGGACAGGGAGGGTGGAAAACACAAGAAAGCCCATCTTGCCCAGAACCAGCAACGCCAGAGCCAGGTCCCCCAGGTCAGGCACTGAGGACCCCCAGCCCCGAGCCTCCTCAGCCTCCTCCACCTCCC
>NW_022170001.1:0-1013 GCF_008728515.1 Papio anubis | reverse complement strand
TGTCTTTTTCTTTCTGTCTCCTCTCTCACTCCCCTGTGTCTCTCCCTCTCTCTGTCTGTTTCTCTTTCTCACGTCTCTGCCTCTCAACTCAGTTTCTCCATCTGAAGCCAACCTAGCCTTCCTGGTCTCCAGCACACATTCTCCACCAGGGAGGGGCCAACCCTCTCATTAGGGCCCCTGTGGCACTTCCTACCGGGGCTTTGGACGTCAATACCCAGACTCCAGGACACCCTCTCTGCTGCCACCTCCATCACTGGGTTCCCTCCTGGGGCCTGGCCCTCCTCTGTTTGCTAGCTTGTCACCTAGAAAGTGGGGGCGGGGCAGAGCACTCAGCCCAGGAGGGACCATAGTGGTCACGTGCTGCAGGTTCCCAAAGATGCTGAGTTGGACCAAGGGGTCGACTTTGGGCTCAGGTTCCTCTCCTGGGCATCGTGAGGTCCCTCTTCTGCCATCGGTGATTGGGGGTGAGAGCTGGTGGACAGGTGTAGAAATGAGGGTGGGTGTGAGTCCCGCTGTGGTCAGCCTTTCCCGCTCCTCCCCCACCCCCAGGCCAGGACAAGGGGACCCCAGGGCTGGGATTAGAGGGTGGAGGCTGGGGGCTCTGGGACTTCTGCCTCACAGCACAGCACGCCGGCCCTGCAGGCCTTTCTGGGGATTTCACGGTGGTGCAGTGGCCTGTCTGGGTCCTGCTGCACGGGTACCCCCTTCCCTGGGGTCCCAGGTCTGTGACATCTGCTCCCCAACCTGCCAACACAAGGTGCTCCAGCCCCAAAGACCAGCACCCCCCACCCAGGGAGGTAACTCTACCCCTAGAGGCGAAGTCCGCTTAGATCCCCACCTGAGCCCGGAAAGTGCACAGGGTCTGCTTCTCCCATGCAGGGTCTCAGGTCTCAGCATCTCCATGGCTTATTACCCCTCTCAGGGCGTGCTTGAAGCCCCTGGTTGGAATCCTGCTGGCAGGACAAGCACATGCCAGCTCCGGACCCCCCTCCCAGCATCTCTCTGGGTCCTGC
>NW_022170000.1:0-1013 GCF_008728515.1 Papio anubis | reverse complement strand
GGATATGGTGATAAAGGAAATATCCTCAGATGAAATCTGGAAAGAAGCTTTCTGAGACACTACTGAGTGTTCTGTTAATTCATCTCACAGAGTTACATCTGTATTTCGTGGATCTCTTTGCTAGCCTTATTTCTGTGGAATCTGAGAACAGATATTTCGGATCCCTTTGAAGACTATAGGGCCAAAGAAATATCCTCCGATAACAAAGAGAAAGAACCTTCTGAGAAACTACTTTGTGTTCTGTGAAATCATCTCACAGAGTTACAGCATGACCCTGAAGAACCCTTTCGCTACGACTGTTCTTGTGGAATTGGAACGTGATATTTGAAAGCCCATAGAGGGCTACGGTGAAAAAGGAAATATTCTCAGATGAAATCTGGAAAGAAGCTTTCTTAGAAACTGCTGAGTGTTCCGTTAATTCATCTTCAGAGTTACATCTGTATTTGGTGGATCTCTTTGCTAGCCTCATTTCTGTGGAATCTGAGAACAGATATTTCGTATCCCTTTGAAGACGAGAGGGCCGAAGTAAATATCCTGCGATAACAAAAAGAAAGAAGCCTTCCGAGAAACTTCTTTGTGTTCTGTGAAATCATCTCACAGAGTTACAGCTTTCCACTCAGGAAGCCTTTCGCTAAGACAGTTCTTGTGGAATTGGCAAAGTGATATTTGGAAGCCCGTAGACGGCTATGGTAAAAAAGGAAATATCCTCAGATGAAATCTGGAAAGAAGCTTTCTGAGAAACTGCTGAGTGTTCTGTTAATTCATCTCCCAGACTTACATCTGTATTTCGTGGATCTCTTTGCTAGCCTTATTTCTGTGGAATCTGAGAACAGATATTTCGGATCCCTTTGAAGACTATAGGGCCAAAGGAAATATCCTCCGATAACAAAGAGAAAGAAGCTTTCTGAGAAACTTCTTTGTGTTCTGTGAAATCATCTCACAGAGTTACAGCTTTCCCTTCAGGAAGCCTTTCGCTAAGACAGTTCTTGTGGAATTGGCCAAGTGATATTTAG
>NW_022169999.1:0-1013 GCF_008728515.1 Papio anubis | reverse complement strand
TTTTTAGTAGAGACGGGCGGATCACGAGGTCAGGAGATCGAAACCATCCTGGCTAACACGGTGAAACCCCGTCTCTACTAAAAAATACAAAAAAAATAGCCAGGCGAGGTGGCAGGTGCCTGTAGTCCCAGCTACTCGGGAGGCTGAGGCAGGAGAATGGCGTAAACCCAGGAGGTGGAGCTTGCAGTGAGCTAAGATCCAGCCACTGCACTCCAGCCTGGGCGACAGAGCAAGACTCCGTCTCAAAAAAAGAAAAAAAAAAGATTCAATAGCTAAACTAACTGCTCCAAGCCAGAGGTCGGCAACCTGTGTCCTGAAGGCCAAATCTAGCACATTGCCTGTTTTATTGGGTGTTACTGCTTGAATAGTGTTCCCTACAAATTCACATGGTGAAGGCCTAACCAATTATTGGAGAACTGAAAAGGCAAAAAAAAAAAAAAAAAAAAAAAGCGACTGAGATTTCACCAAGGCAACACCTAAGGGTGTGTTATGGACTGAAGTTTGTCTGCCACCAAATTCAGACACTGAAGCCCTAACTCTAGTACCTCAGAATGTGACTGCATTTAGAGACTGGGCTTTTAAAGAGGGGATTAAGGCTGGACACGGTGGCTCACACCTGTAATCCCAGCACTTTGGGAGGCCGAAGTGGACGGGTCACCTGAGATCAGGAATTTGAGACAAACCTGGTCAACATGGTGAAATCCTGTCTCTACCGAAAATATGAAAATTAGCCAGGCGTGGTGGTGCAGTACTATAGTCCCAGGTACTTGGGAGGCTGAAGCATGAGAACCACCTGAAGTGGTTCCCCAGTATAAGTGGAGGCAGAGCTTGCAGCAAGCTGAGAACACGCCACTGGACTCCAGCCTGGGCGACAGAGTGAGACTCCGGCTCCAAAAACATAAAATAAAATAAAAAGAGGATTAAGTTAAATTGAGACCCCTAGGGTGAGCCCTAATCCAATATAACTGGTGTCTTTATAAGAAGAGGAAATTGGAACACGAAAAGCGACACCA
>NW_022169998.1:0-1013 GCF_008728515.1 Papio anubis | reverse complement strand
CTTTCTTTCTCTCTCTCTCTCTCTTTCTCTTTCTCTCTCCCCCCCCCAACCCTCACCCCCTCCTTAATTCTAGAATAATCTGAGGTTGGGAGCTAATAATTTCATCTACTGTAATGTGACTGATTAATTGCTTAAAATTGAAAAACCTCCTGGGAGAAAATTTCTTGTCAGAATTGTTTAGAATCTGTTCTGTCTGATGGGCCCCCAAAGTGCCAATCTAGTTCCCTGAATTGAAGATTTCAGGAGGTCTAATGTTCATATAATTGGCTAAATATGACTCACTTAATTGCCACAAAAGGAGAAATCTTTTGTATCACCCAGTTAGCCACCAGACCATCAGACCTCTCTTCAGAATTGAATGGTAGAGTTCTCCAAATGACTATAGTTGATTAAGAGTAAGCGGATTTCAACCATAATTATTCCACTGCTGAACTTGTTTTACTCCAACATCCACGAAAGTTTTAAACAGTATGAGGCTATTTGTAACATTCATTAATCTTTCATCAGCCTGTGATTTCAGAGGCATGAATTGTCTTTAATCCAAACTGAAATTTTATATGAAAAAAAGCTCATCACTGGTCATTAGACAAACGCAAATCAAAACCCCAATGAGATATCATCTCATGCCAGTTCGAATGGTGATCATTAAAAAGTCAGGAAACAACAGATGCTGGATAGGATGTGGAGAAATAGGAATGCTTTTACACTGTTTGTGGGAGTGTAAATTAGTTCAACCATTGTGGAAGACAGTGTGGCGATTCCTCAAGGATCTAGAACCAGAAATACCATTTGACCCAACAATCCCATTACTGGATATATACCCAAAGGATTATAAATCATTCTATTATAAAGACATATGGACATGTATGTTTATTGCAGCACTGTTCACAATAGCAAAGACCTGGAGCCGACCCAAATGCCCATCAATGACAGACTCGATAAAAAAAATGTGACACATATACACCATGGAATACTATGCAGCCATAAAAAAGGATGAGTTCATGTCCTTTGCA
>NW_022169997.1:0-1013 GCF_008728515.1 Papio anubis | reverse complement strand
GGAAAGGGATTCCCTTCCCCCTTGCGCTTCCCAGGTGAGGCGATGCCTCGCCCTGCTTCAGCTCTCGCTGGTCGGGCTGCAGCAGCTGAGGAGCACCGATCGTCCGGCACTCCCCAGTGAGATGAACCCAGTACCTCAGTTGAAAATGCAGAAATCACCGGTCTTCTGTGTCGCTGGCGCTGGGAGTTGGAGACTGGAGCTGTTCCTATTCGGCCATCTTGCTCCGCCCCCCATCAATTTCTTTTTCTTTACGATCATTGGTTTTTGTATTTTACAAAATATTTGTCTACCTTCAGGTTGTGAATAAACTAGCTTTTTTTTTTTATAAAAGCTTTTTGGTTTTTATATTTTATATTTAGGTTATAATACATCTCAACAGTTTTGTGTGCATTATGAGAGATAGGTGTAGATGTTCATTTTTTATTCATATGAATATCCAATTGTAATAGCTTCATTTATTGAAAAAAAATTCTTCCTGTAATGAATTTTTTGGCATTTTAAAAATCAATGAACTATTCATAAGTCAGAAAAGTTTTGGTTGTCTATTATTCCATTGATGTTATTATCTTTGCATACTATCTGACTTACGCCACACTGCCTTAATTACTGTAACTTTTAGAAAGTCATTCAGTGTATTAGCTTTTTATTGCTTTTAATAGCAAATTAATCCCAAATTTAGCAATTTAAAGCAACAGCTATGCATATATTACGGTTCTGTAGGTTAGAAGTATAGGCACTGTATGGCTGGGTTCTCTGCTCACATTAGCACAGATTGAAATCAAGGTGTCAGATATCTGAAATTTTATCTTTAGTTTAGGGTCCTCTTCTTTTTTTTTTTTTTTTTTTTTTTTTTTTTTTTTGAGACAGAGTCTCGCTGTGTCGCCCAGGCTGGAGTGCAGTGGCCGGATCTCAGCTCACTGCAAGCTCCCCCTCCCGGGTTCACGCCATTCTCCGCCCTCAGCCTCCCGAGTAGCTGGGACTACAGGCGCCCGCCACCTCGCCCGGCTAGTTTT
>NW_022169996.1:0-1014 GCF_008728515.1 Papio anubis | reverse complement strand
ACCCGCCTCGGCCTCCCAAAGTGCTGGGATTACAGGCTTGAGCCACGGCGCCCGGCCCAATTTATCTTTATTGTAGCAAGTTAACTACGGTTTCTAACTGCATTTGACTATCATTGAGAAAATTTAGACAGTCTGAAGTAATTATAGCATGCCATGTAGGGAGTAACGAATAGTGTCTCCGTTGCTGAGAGCAGCTTCTGCTTTTCATAATGGTGATAAAGGAGACAGTAACTCCCAGCTTATCGTACATGACTCCGTAAGGGATGTGTCTCAGGAAATCTCCAGAATGGAGAGTTTGGGTTTGTAAAAACATATGCACTAGAATGTAGCTTCAAATATGTGTATACGGAGCCCTATTTTTAAAATACCAACAAAGAAAGATAATGCACAACCTAATATTTCTCTGGTTGGTGAGGATACTTGTGAGATAGTGTTTCTTTATTTTTCACCCTCCAGTGGTGAGTCTCACTGAGAAGCTTGAGATCTTACATTACATAAAGGAGGAATGAGTTGAGGGTTTATAAAAGTGCTAAACTCCACTTTGGGAGGCCAGGGTGGGTGGATCACCTGAGGTTGGGAGTTCGAGACCAGCCTGACCAACATGGAGAAACCCCGTCTCTATTAAAAATACAAAATTAGCCCAGCGTGGTGGTGCATGCCTGTAATCCCAGTTACTTGGGCGGCTGGGGCAGGGGAATCACTCGAACCTGGGAGGCGGAGGTTGCGGTGAGCCAAAATCACGCCATTGCACTTCAGCCTGGGCAACAAGAGCAAAACTCCATCTAAAAAAAAAATAAAAAATAAAAAGGGCTAAACTGTTATCTGTGTTATCTGGGTGTTGATTCAACAAAAAAAATTACTCATCTCTGTTAGAGTTTTTCTATACAATCAAAAAAACCAAATGCTCTAAAACCATGTTAAGTTTCATCCATGTTTTCCAGAGCAACATTCTTCATGGTTGTCTGCTCATGTGCTTCCAGGTTTAGGAACTGGCAGTGGCAAAACTGTGAGTTG
>NW_022169995.1:0-29277 GCF_008728515.1 Papio anubis | reverse complement strand
TCTCCTGTCTCAGCCTCCCGAGTAGTTGGGACTACAGGCGCCCGCCACCGCGCCCGGCTAGTTTTTTGTATTTTTAGTAGAGACGGGGTTTCACCGTGTTAGCCAGGATGGTCTCAATCTCCTGACCTCGTGATCCGCCCGTCTCGGCCTCCCAAAGTGCTGGGATTACAGGCTTGAGCCACCGCGCCCGGCCCTCTTTCTTTCTTTCTTTCTTTCTTTATTTATTTCTTTCTTTCTTTCTTTCCTTTTTGAGAGAGAGTTTTGCTCTTGTTGCTCAGGCTTGAGTGCAATGGCACATCTTGGCTCACCTCTGCCTCCCAGGTTCTAGTGATTTTCCTACCTCAGCCTCCCAAGTAGCTGGGATTACAGGCATGCACCACCACACCCAGCTAATTTTTTTTTTATTTTTAGTAGACGGGGTTTCTCCATGTTGTTCAGGCTGCTCCCAAGCTCCCAACCTCAGGTGATCCACCTGCCTCAGCCTCCCAAAGTGCTGGATAACAGGCATGAGCCATGGCACCCAGTGTTTTTTTTTTTTAATTTTAATTCATCAGGCTGGAGCAGAGTTTAAACCAAGCTGGAGTTACCATTCCAGCTCTGGCCACAACCTGATCTCTACATCTTGGCCTTCTTTGCATTGGCTGGAAGCTGGCTCACTTCACCCAAGGGCCTAGTTCAACCGCAGTCATGCTTTCCGCAAGTTTGAGCATCCCTCGCTCCTGGTGCTGGCAATGCCACTCAGTCATGGACTGGAGCATCCACTTGGTCCGGCACTTGCACAAATAGAAGCCGTAAACGACAACCTCGGTGAGGTCTGAAGACTCCAGAGCCTTCAGCATGAGCATGATCTTGCTCACCTGCTCGATGTAAGGGATTTGAGATCCTTCCGGGCCGAACATGGCTTCCAGCAGCCGCATCTGGACCAGGAGCACCTCTGGATCTTTCAAATCCTCAGGAAGTTTCACCCATGGCAGGGTATTTCTACGTCTGGGATTGTTCCCACCTTGTAACCCTCACAACAAAAACTATGGTCCTGCGCGAGCCGGGCCTAAGCGTTCATCAGAATTTTCAATTCCCACCAAATGTATGAAGATTACAATTTCTCCACAACCTTGCTTGTGAAGCAGGTTCACTGCACACTGGTTACCAATGTGTCTGAGTTGAGTGAGAGATCTTCCCGTGCACACACAGTAAGTTATAGGAAGTGAATTTCTTACTTACAGATTGGCAGCAAGGGACAACAGATGCCTGGGGTTCGTGCATGCTGCTCCCGAAGGTTCAGGAAAACCACCCAGTGCAGATTCAGTCTCTGTGTGTGCTCCACTTGCATCCCAGCTGAGGGAGGCTGGAAGGCAGCCCAGCCCAAGTTTCATGCTCCAGGGATGTATGGTGCGTTTGCCTAAAACAATGAAGGGCATCTTGTTCTGGGGGGACTGGAACAGATCCTGCCCTTCTCTGGTCAGGGTGAACAGGATCCTGTTCTTCCTCTCAGGATGTTGCTTTTCTAGAACATTCTATATTCATTCTTTTGAACTACAAGTGAGAAGTCAGACACAACTGGGCCAGTTCAACCCCACTTGAGTGCTGTCTTGCAGTCTCCCCACCAACTCAGTATCCCCTTTAATAAAGCTAGTCCATTCACGTCTGCACTGACCTTCCTGGATCTGGAAGAAGAGGCTGGTCTCAGGAGACTGAAGTAACACCTTGACTGGCAGAATCTCAGTGCAACATCATTGAGGTACAGCCAGTCGCATTTCACTAGGCTCAAGAGGATTGCTGCCTCCAGCAGGATAACCAGGCCTGCCTGGAGCAGTGCCATAGTCCAGGATCCCAGTGACCGAGGTGAGGAGTTGCTATTCAGGTCAAATAAATTTTCTTCAGGTGACCCCACTGTCTCCAGCCAATAGTCCTGCTTGTGGGTCTTATGTATTTGTGTTTCAAAAATACTTGAGGTCCTGATGTGGGATTCTTACCTCCTGTGCACAGTGACTCATGCCTATAATTTGAGTACTTTGGGAGTGTAGACAGAAGGATCACTTGAGGTCAGAACTTGGACACCTGGCTGGGCAACAAAGTGAGACTCCATCTCTACAAAGTAATAATGATATAAAACTAAAAAATTAGCACAGTCCAATGTCACAGGCCTGTACTTCCAGCTACTTGGGAGGCTAAGGTAGGAGGCGACCATGACCCCAGGAAGTCAAGGTTGTAGTGAGCTATGATTGTGCCACTGCACTCCAGCCTGGGTGTCAGAGTGAGACCCTGTCTTTAAAAAAAAAAAAAAAAAAAGTCTTAAGCTAAATAATTTATACCTATTTTTAACAGTTATTGGCTTTTTTAAAAAGAAAGAGTTGGTGACCTAACTTCACACTGGCCTTAGTCCTCTATGCCCAAGGTAGTGTCCCTAGGAACGTTTCTGGAATGGAGCACAGGGTCGACCTCACCCTCTGGAGTGAATAGGGAATGTAAATGAAAAGTATTTCTATTCTGTGAGCCACCGCGCCCGGCCTTGTCTTTCTTTTCGCATTCTTTTCACTCTCTCTTCTCTCTCTGCTTCCAGAGTACCTGGGACTTAAACTTTATTTTAATAGCAGGAATTCTCCTGGATCTAATCACCAACCGATTTTGCTCTGCCCCAGTAATATCAGTTTCCAGACTGCTGAGCAGATCTCGCTTCCAAAACCCTAAGACAGGATCGCAGAGTTAGGCTGACAGAAGCACAGGCCCCGTCCTGGGCCCGCCCTGTCCCTGCCCCGCCCTGTCCCTGCCCCGCCCTCGGCTCCCGGCCCCGCCTGTAGGATGCGCGCGCAATTGTCTGCAGACCCGGAAGTCGGGATCGTAGAGTGGACCTTTCGTGCGCTTTTTCCTGTAGACCCGGCAGCGGATTGCGTGGAAAGACCGTCTAGCCTCTGCGCGTGAGTTTGTCTTTGTCTAGATTAAATTTAGGCTGCCCAGTTCCTCTGTGCTTCTACACCCGCGATCTGAGGGTTCATGCAGATCTTGAAGTCCCGGCACAGCTCCATCCATTCCGAGTAAATTCAGGCGTCCTCTGGAGAGTCTGGAGGTGGCTTCCCTGCGTCTTAAAACCAATTGGAGGCTTCGGGGCCGAGCGCGGTGGCTCACGCCTGTAATCCCAGCACTTTGCTATTTTTTTTCTATTTTTTTGGTAATTATTTCAGTCTGTAGTTGGTTGAATCCATTGATGTGGACCCCAGAGATACCAAGGGCTGACTTTAGACTCTATCTGCTCGTTATTCACTTAATAGTCTTTTTTTTTTTTGAGACGGAGTCTCGCTCTGTCTCCAGGCTGGAGTGCAGTGGCCGGATCTCGGCTCACTGCAAGCTCCGCCTTCCGGGTTCCCGCCATTCTCCTGCCTCAGCCTCCCGAGTAGCTGGGACTACAGGCGCCCGCCACCTCGCCCAGCTAGTTTTTTGTATTTTTTGGTAGAGACGGGGTTTCATCGTGTTAGCCAGGATGGTCTCGATCTCCTGACCTCGTGATCCGCCCGTCTCGGCCTCCCAAAGTGCTAGGATTACAGGCTTGAGCCACCGCGCCCGGCCAATAGTCTTTTTTTTTTTTGAGTCTGAGTTTTGCTCTTCTTGCCCAGGCTGGAGTGCGATGGCGTGATCTCGGCTCACTGCAACCTGCGCCTCCCTGAGTCAAGGGATTCTCCCGCCTCGGCCTCCCGAGTAGCTGGGATTACTGGCATGCA
Source organism: Papio anubis (assembly GCF_008728515.1). Classification (NCBI taxonomy): domain Eukaryota; kingdom Metazoa; phylum Chordata; class Mammalia; order Primates; family Cercopithecidae; genus Papio; species Papio anubis. Next base: position 25,564 of record NW_022169995.1, on the reverse strand, counting down.
CCAGCATGCCTCTCTAATTTTGAATTTTTAGTAGAGGTGAGGTTTCACCATGCTGGCCAGACTGGTCTCCAACTCCCGACCTCAGGTGATCTGCCTGCCTCATCCTCCTGAAGTGCTGGGATTACAGACATGAGCCACCGCACCTGGCCAATAGTCTTCTTTTTGATGAGATCCACCTTTATAGTATCTCAGTGTTTTTTTTTTTTTATGTAATCTTTTTTCCCCCCGCTTAACAATGCCCTCCACGCACATGAGTATTGAAGCTGACAATTTGGATATGCCAGTGAGAAGTTGTAACATGGAGTCTTTAAGTGGAATTAATAGGATTCAGTACTGATGGAGGTTTCAGGCATCCACCGGAGCTCTTGGAACATAGTGCACACCGATAAAAGGATTCTACTATATTCTGTATCTAGAATTGAGCGCTGTGATCCACAGAGGGCTGAGGGGCATGTGCTCTGCATGAGGTTTGGTCAGGATGATTAAGTCAGTGCTTTTTTTTTTCCGAGATGGAGTCGCACTCTGTCGCCTAGGCTGGAATGCAGAGTCACAATCGTGGCTCACTACAACCACTGCCGCCGGGATTCAAGCAATTCTCCTGCCTCAGCCTCCCGAGGAGCTGGGATTACAGGCACCATGCCCAGCTAAGTTTTGTATTTTTAGGAGAGACGGGGTTTCACCATCTTGGCCAGGCTGGTCTTGAACTCCTGTCCTCGTGATCCACCCGCCTTGGCCTCCCGAAGTGCTGGGATTACATGTGTGAGCCACCGCGCCTGGCCTCTTTTTTTCTTTTTCTTTTTTTAAGACGGAGTTTCACCCTGTCACCCAGGCTGGAGTGCAATGGTGCGATCTCGGCTCACTGCAACCTCTGCCTCCTAAGTTCAAGGGATTCTCCTGCCTCAGCTTCCCGAGTAGCTGGGATTACAGGCCCGTGCCACCACACCCAGCTAATTTTTTGTATCTTTAGTAGAGATGGGGGTTTCACTATGTTGTCCAGGCTGGTCTCATGATCTGCCTGCCTCGGCCTCCCAAAGTGCTAGGATTACAGGTGTGAGTCATGGCGCCTGGCCAAGTCTGTGCTTTTAAGGGGAGCTTAGTCCAGCCCAGCTCCACACTGCTGCAGCGTGTGTGTTGCTCACCAAGAGAGGAGAGAGTTTTGAGGAAGGGAGTCAAAAACTTACTTGTTGATTTTCCTGTAGGAGATCAACAGTGGGCAGCAGAGGACCATCAAGGGTGAGGTCTTCCCTTTTTGTGGATGAAGGGGTGGCCTGCCCCTCCACACCTGTGGGTGGGTGTTTGTTGTTAGGTGGAACGAGAGACTTGAGAAAAGAAATGAGACACAGAGACAAAGTATAGAGAAAGAAAAAGTGGGCCCAGGGGACCGGCACTCAGCTTACAGAGGACCCACGCCGGCTCCGGTCTCTGAGTTCCCTTAGTATTTATTGATAATTATCTTTACCATCTTAAAGATAAGGGAGTGGCTGGACAATAGGATCATTGTAGGGAGGAAATCAGCAGTAAGACTTATGAACAAAAATCTCTGTGACATGAATAAATTTAAAGGAAAATGCTGTGCCTTGAGATGCATATGCAAACATCTCCATAAACCTTTCAGCAGCATTGTTTCGGCCTATCACATGGGGAGAAACCTTGGACAATACCTAGCTTTCCTAGGCAGAGGTCCCTGCGACCTTTGGCCTTAAGAGAATGGTGATGACTTTTAACCAGCAAGCTGCCTTCAGGCACTTGTTTAACAAAGACACATCCTGCACAGCCCAAAATCCATTAAACTTTGAGTCACCACAGCACTTGTCTCTTGCAAGGACAAGGTTGGGGGTAGGGTCACAGATTAACAGCATCTCAAATACAGAACAAAATGGAGTCTCTTAGGTCTACTTCTTTCTATATAGACACAGTAACAGGCTGATCTCTTTCTTTTCCCCACATTTCCCCCTTTTCTTTTCAACAAAACCACCATTGTCATCATGGCTCGTTCTCATTGGTCACTGTCTCTTTGCAACTGTTGGGTATACCTGCCTACTAACAGCAGACAGAACAGGCACACAAGGATTAATATGAAATTTACAACAGCAGTACTTTAGATGGTCTTAACCGAAGTGACAGTGTTAAGATTTGCGAGGCCATCAGCAACTCCTGCAATTGCCTCAGTTTTTGGTATCAACACAGAGATCACATACTTCACAAAGTAATAAAATATCACAAAACAAGTGGAGGCAGGATGAGATCACAGGATGGCGTTAAAATTAAAATTAAAAATGAAATTTTGGGCATGCATAGTCATTGATAACATTTTATCAGGAAACAGGGTTTGAGAGCAGACAACCTGTCTGACCAAAATTTATTAGGTGGGAATTTCCTCGTCCTAATAAGCCTGGGAGCGCTACAGGAGGCCGGGGCTTATTTCATCCCTTCGGCTTCAACCATAAAAGGTGGCACGCTTCCAAGGGGGTCGTTTATAGGCCTACCCTCAGAGCGCATTCTCTTTCTCAGGGATGTTTCTTGCTGAGAAAAAGAATTCAGCGATATTTCTCCTATTTGCTTAATGAAAAGAGAAGAAATATGGCTCTGTTCCGTCTGGCTCACCGGCAGCCAGTTCAAGGTTGCCTCCCTTGTTCCCTGAACATTGCTGTTATCTTATTCTTTTTTCAAGATGCCCAGATTTCATATTGTTCAAACACACATGCTCCACAAACAATTTGTGCAGTTAAGGCAATCATCACAGGGTCCTGAGGTGACATATATCCTCCTCAGCTTACAAAGAAGATGATGGAATTAAGAGACTAAAGTAAAGGCATACAGAAGAAATTACAAAAGTATTAATTTTGGAGAACTAATAAATGTCCATGAAATCTTCACATTTTATGTTTTTCTGCCGTGGCTTCAGCCAGTCCCTGCGTTCAAGGTCCCTGACTTCCCGCAACATTCTCTTTCCCTTTTCCTCTATATAAATGTGCCATGGCGATGAAGGCTTGTTCATTCTCTCGATTTTGACGCAGGATTCTTCGACTGGTCTGGCACACTAAAAACAAGCCGATTAAACAGACACACAATTCCAAAATTTACGCAGTAGAGTTCCCAATAGACTGAATCCAAGTCGTGGGGTTTAATCCATAAAGATGTTTTGCCATTTGATCTAATGCCTCAGCTCCAGGCACAATATTTAAGTGACCTTGAGAGGCTTCAAAAATTTGTTCTTTTAATTTAGAAATGTCTAAAGTGAGATTATCTTCTCTTCCCTGTAGATGGCGTCTAACCATGTCCCAGTGATGTTTAGACTCATTATAAACTTGGGGTGTCATACGAAAATCTGACGTATTCCAGTCACACTGTAACTGGAAATGATGTTCTAAGCTCATGAGCCTATCTCCCATCCAAATGACTGTTTGTCTAAGATCATTAATTTGATTTGCCAATTTTTGATGGATACCAGATTGTGAATTCCACAACCTTGTGGAATTCTTTTGTCAATTGTCAACAAAGCTTACTGTCTGAACAGAAGAGTGCAATGTAACTCCTGTCACAGCGGCTGTAGCTGTGACTGAAAAGTCTTGTAAATAGTTTACCTGTGGTTTGAGTGACATTCCGCTTACCATGTGATAAGTAAATCTACTGGTGGTGCTGACAGTAGGTGCTTCTACCAACCAATTTTGAATAGCAGGCATTAAACATCCTGGTGCTCTCCCTAGGCAAATAGGAGGATAACGATACCCAATGGAAAAATTTATCATCATTCCTTCTTCCTCCGGTTTGGCAGAGCAACAGTCATCTGTGGGGCCAGGTACCCAACACTATTATTAACATATACTTCAATAGGATTCTCCATCCATGTAACTGCCCAAATTAAGGGCGGGAAGGGCACATAGGCCCAGTAGGTATCATTAGCTGCAGCTGTTCCTGCAGGCATGGGGAGACTGACCACCGCTGATACAATCATTAAAGCTGTAAGCAGCATTTTTTCTAGGGTTTGTGTCACCTTTGTGCTAGCTAGGCTTTTTCCAGCTAACGGTGTCAGCTTCTTTAACTGTGCCTAGGTTGGCAGCGCCGCCTTCTTGGTGGGTGGCGACTTCATCTGTTCTTCTGATATCACCACTTGGTTCATCTTGCGAGTCAATGGTGCTCGAGTCAATGGTGCTCGAGTCAATGGTGCTCGAGTCAATGGTGCTCGATTGCGGTGTTTCCGTCTCCGTGGAGGCGCTTTTCTTTGCATCTCTGATGGGTTCATTGTAGAACTTCAAATGTCTAGTGGGTATCCAAACAGGAAGCTGATTTTCTCCTGGTGAAACACAAGCAAAACCTCTTCCCCAGGTTATCACCTTCCCTATTTCCCATGTCTTATTTTTGTTGTCTTTCCACCAATCAGTTTTCCTTCATGTGGGCTGTTCTTTTTACTAGTAAGATGTTTTTCTGCAGAAGTAGTAGTCTGATTTCTATAAATGTTTAAAAAATTTAAAGTATAGAGTGCTAGATTAAGCTGCATCTGAGGAGTGGTACACTCTTTACTGTCTCCCCCTTCTTTTTGTTTAACTAACTGAGTTTTGAGTGTTCTATTAGTTCTTTCAACTATGGCCTGTCCTTGGGAATTATAAGGAATTCCTGTTGTGTGTGTAATATTCCACTGATTTAAGAATTTTTGGAAAGCTTTACTATAATAACCTGGTCCATTGTCAGTTTTAAATTTTTTTGGAACTCCCATTACAGCAAAACAAGATAATAAATGTTTTTTTAACATGGGAAGTACTTTCTCCTGTCTGGCAGGTTGCCCATATGAAATGTGAATAAGTATCAACTGTTACATGAACATATGATAATTTTCCAAATGAAGGTACATGGGTAACATCCATTTGCCACAATGCATTAGGACGCAGACCTCTGGGACTAACTCCTGCCTCTTGAGTGGGCAGGTGTAGTACTTGACACTGGGTGCAGTGTTGTACAATATCTTTTGCCTGTTTCCATGTGACATCAAATTTGTTTTTTAACCCTGCTGCATTTACATGAGTCAAAGCATGAAGTTCTCATGCTTTTATGAATGCAGAGGATACCAGTAAGTCAGCTTGTTCATTTGCTTTAGTTAAAGGTCCTGGTAAATTAGTGTGTGCTCGAATATGAGTAATATAAAATGGAAAATTCCTTTTTCTTACAGTTTGTTGTAATAAATTGAACAGCTGGTTTAACTGATCATCCATGCTATATTTAATTAGAGCTGTCTCAACATCCCTTGTAGCCTGTACTACATATGCAGAATCTGATATAATATTAACAGGTTGATTAAAATCTTGTAACACTGTAATGACGGCAACCAACTCTGCCCTTTGAGCTGATTGAGATTGAGTTTTGATTACTTGCTCTTTTGGCGCTGTGTAAGCTGCTTTTCCATTGCTGGAACCGTCAGTAAATACTATCAGAGCATTTTCTAAAGGTTCATGTCTGGTAATTTTAGGTAAAATCCAAGTAGTCAGTTTTAAAAACTGGAAGATTTTTGTTTTTGGGTAATGGTTATCAATAATTCCCACAAAATCAGCAAGATCAATCTGCCATGCACCAGAATTGATAAAGGCTTGTCTAACCTGTTCCCTGTTTAAAGGAACAACTATTTTGTCTGGGTCATTTCCACACAATTTTATTATTTGTAATCTTGCCTGACCAATTAATGTAGCTCTTTGATCCAAGTACAATGTAAAAGTCTTAATTGTACTGTGAGGAACGAATGACCACTCCACAAGATCAGTATTTTGAATAATGATGCCTGTTGGAGAATGTGTAGTAGCAAAAATCAAAAGTTGGAGGGGGGCTAAGGGATCTATTCTACTTATTTGTGCTGACTGAATTTTTTCTTCCACTAATTTAATTTATTTTGTTGCCTCTGGGGTTAATGTTCTTTTACTATTTAAGTCTGGATCTCCTCTTAGGATAGAGAACAAATTTGACATGGCATAAGTAGGAATGCCTAGAGTTGGCCGAATCCAATTAATATCGCCTAACAATTTTTGAAAGTCATTCAATGTTTTTAATGTTTCTTTTCTTATTTCTATTTTTTGTGGCTTAATTTTTCTATTTTCTATCTGCATCCCTAAATAATGAAAAGGAGCAGAGGTTTGGATCTTATCAGATGCTATTGTTAGTCCTGCAGTGGCAACCTCTGCGTGCAGAAATGTGTTACAGTCAATTAATTTGTCTCTTGTTTTTGCAGCACACAAAATATCATCAACATAGTGAATGATATAACAATCTGAAAATTTGTCTCTAACTGGTTGAAGGACTTGACCTACGAAAGTTTGACAAATAGTTGGACTATTAAGCAATCCTTGAGGTAATACTTTCCACTGAAACCTGGTGGCTGGTTCTTTATTATTTATGGCTGGTATAGTAAAGGCAAATTTTTCACAATCTTGCTCTGCCAGAGGAATGGTAAAAAAGCAATCCTTTAGATCAATTATAATTAAAGGCCAGTCTTTTGGGATCATGGCCGGAGAGGGCAATCCGGGTTGAAGAGGCCCCATGGGTTGAATTACAGCATTTACGGCTCTTAAGTCCATTAACATAGGCCATTTGCCTGATTTTTTTTTCTGAATTACAAATACAGGAGAATTCCAGGGCGAGAATGAAAGTGCAATGTGTCCCTTTTCTAATTGTTCCTTTGTTATTAAATGTAAAACCTCCAGTTTTTGCTTTGGTAGCGGCCACTGATTTACCCATACATTTACCCATACGGGTTTTTCTGTTTTCCTAGTTAATGGAATGGGTTTAGGAGGCTCTACAGTGGCCACCCCTAAAAAGGATACCCTATTCCTTTTCTTTCTTGATTTTTTCCAGTCTCAATTGGGACTTTAATGCCATTTTCATTTTTTCCTAATCCCTTTCCTGGTATATATCCCATCTTAGTCATGATTTTTTGACTCGTGGGGCTGTTTAATGGAGCGGGCATCATGATTTCCGCACCCCATTGTTGTAATAAATCTCGACCCCATAGATTAACAGGAATTGAAGTAATCATTGGCTGAACAGTACTTTCTTCATTATCTGGTTCTAAACAATGTAAAATCATTGTACTTTCATACACTTCTGAAGCTGTGCCTACGCCAACAAGTCTTGTAACACTCTTTTGTTTAGGCCAATTTTTTGGCCACTGATTTAAAGCAATGACAGAGATATCAGCTCCAGTGTCTACCAACCCTTCAAACTGTTTTCCTTGAATAATGGCCTTACACACAGGTCTGCTCTCAGAGACCAGACTTGCCCAATATGCAGCCTTTCCTGTCTGATCAGTGCTTCCGAACCCTCCTGTTCTTCTTATCTTACTGTTTCCAACTTTAATATATGGTAGGAGTAATAATTGAGCGATCCTGTCTCCTGGACTGGCACTCCAAGGAATTGAGGAACTAATAACCAATTGAATTTCGCCTTTACAGTCTGAATCAACCACATCAGTATGAATTTGAACTCCCTTTAGATTTAAACTTGATCTTCCTAAGATTAGTCCTACAGTCCCCTCAGGCAATGGGCTGTATACCCCTGTGGGGATTTTTCGTGGAGGCTCCCCTGGAAGCAGAGAGACTGCTTGTATGGTGCATAAATCTACCGCTGCACTGCCGCTTGTGGCGGGGGATAATTGCTGTATTGTGATAACTGGCTTATTCCCTGAGACACTTGTGGCAGTGGGGGTTGTTGTTCCTGAAAACTCTGGGGAACAAAATACTGAATTGGGAATGCCCCAGTTTGTTGCGGGGCCTGAGACTGGCCCCTCCTCTTGTTTCCCAACAGTGGTTGCCCATTTTTATCAAATTTAGAATGACATTGATTTCCCCAATGTTTTCTCTTTTTACATCTTGGACATAGGCCTGATAGCTCTTTATCTGTTGTTGTAGTAGCTTGAGTTGTTACATTTTGTTCATTTGAGCCTAGGCAATTCTTTTTAAGATGACCAATTTGACCACAATTATAACATTTTCCCCCAGATGTTCTAACTTTTCCCCCTAAAACAACTCCTGTGATTGCTTGAGCCGTAAGCATAGCTTTATGCATAGCTCCTCCAATTCCATCGCAGGCTTTAACGTACTCTGAGATTACATGTGATCCTACCGGGACCCTTCCTTTTAATGGCTTCATGGCTGATTGACAATCAGGATTGGCGTTTTCATATGCCATCAACTCCACTATGACCTTATGGGCATTCTCATCAGTAATTGACTTTTGAGCAGCATCTTGAAGCCTTGCTACAAAATCAGGGTAGGACTCTTTAGAGCCTTGTCTTATTGTATTAAAGGAGGGGCAGGTGGTTCCTGGGTCTTGGATTCTCTCCCAGGCCCTAAGGCAGATAACCCCAATTTGCTTAATGCCCTCATTTGGCATTATTACTTGTTGGCTAGCAGTGTTCCAATTTTGACCTATTCCTAATAGTTGATCTACGTCTATGTTAATTGGAGGATTGGCAGTCCTATTTCTTCAGACCTGTACTTGTGCCCCATCAATCCACCAAGTCTTAAATTGTAAAAATTGAGAGGGTGAGAGTGATGATTTCGCCAGAATCTCCCAATCATAAGGAATGAGTCTATGTCCACGAGCAATGGAATCTAATAATGTTCTCATGTAAGGAGAGTTGGGTCCATACTGTTTTACTCCCTCTTTCATTTCTTTTAGCATTTTGTAGAAAAGGACTCATATCTGGCTTCAGCTATGGGAGACTCTCCCTCTTGGGCCCCTTCTCCAGGTGGTCTTGATTCTAATATTACTGGGAATTGCCACGCTTCAACATCTTGTTTTCTTGCCTCATCAATAATTTTATGTAATGCACTACCCTGTCTACTAGGCAGTGCTATAGGATTAAGTCTCATGGTGGACGGCTGAGAATATGGCGCCTTGCCCTGTGGCGCTAGAAACCTTCCTGGCTGTGCATAAGGATTTTCTGGGGCAGCTGATACTGGAGTTCAGCTGGCAGCCAGTATTGATAGGCTACTGGTGGCTGGGTCTTATTTTCTACCGTCTGAGATTGTGGACACTGTATTTGAATTGGCATTGCCATGACAGAGACTCTATCTTTTTCTTTTTCTTTCTTTTTTTTTTTTAACTTTCATACTAAGTTTTATTGTATGCTGCCATCAGTGTATATAAAACAATTACCCTTGTGAAACAGAAATTCATGAAAATTCAGAGGTAGATGCTAAGGACTGACAAAAGTAGAAGTTTGTATATTATGGCACATGTGTTACAGGGACACAGTAACAGGCTGCTCTCTCTTTCTTTTCCCCACACAAATCTTGGTTCTTTCTATACCTGTATATTTTGGGAGTATTAACAAAAATCACACACAAAAAAATAATTGAGCAAAACATAAATAACAGACAGAAAATGATTAAATTGACTCATAATGTTTGTACATAACCTGGCATTTCTCTCTTATTATTTCAGGATCCAATGGAGATGCTGTGATGTCTCAGCCTCCACTCTCCCTGCCCGTCACCCCTGGAGAGCCAGCCTCCATCTCCTACAGGTCCAGTCACAGCCCCCTTCACAGTAATGGATACATCTATTTGAAATGGGACCTACGGAAGCCAGGCCAGCCTCCACGGCTCCCGATATATTTGGTTACCAACCGGGACCCTGGAGTCACAGACATGTTCAGTGGCAGGGAGTCAGGGACAGATTTCATGCTTAAAATCAGCAGGGTGGAGGCTGAGGATGTTGGGGTTTATTATTGCCAGCAAAATACATTCTTTAGATTTGGTTTAGCAGTTACTAGAGGACTTGTACATTGATAAGGTTTGGTGATATTAAACACTGTTTCCCTTCCCTCTTTCACCTCCCCCTACCACTTTTCACAAGGCAGACCCTTGACCAGGATAGCGGCAGGCACTGTATTTTTTCCTACTTTTCTCAGGAAGAACACAAATAAAAATCATCACAGTCTAGATTTTTTAATTACTAGTTATGTTCTGGCAAATGTATGCAAAAATAAAGGCCTAATGCCAAAAGTCTTTGCACAGTCTCAACCACAGCATATTGAAGTAAAAAAGTAGTTTTCTGAACTCCAAAACTGGGTTTCAACAATAAGGACCAAGTTTGAAAGAATAAAGAAACATACACATGTCATCTTAAATGGAATCTGGTTCAATACAATGTAATAAATAAGCTAACTTTTTACCCCCTGAAAAATAACCATCTGAAGACTTTGAACAGAGGTCAGTAAGTGAGAGATTGGTGAGTTGTGTTTGAGATATGAACCCGGATGGAAGTTCTCATGTATTTCCTGGGAAGAATCACAGAGTTGAGAGACCCTGCCTGGCGTTCAAGGCTGGGCCCTGAGTCCACTGCAAGCTCATGGGAAAGTGATGCATTTCACGGAGCTCTAGGTCATTAGTGACTGAAAGGTTAGGGAGGTTTGTGTCCAAATGCACCTTAGGTCATTTCAAACTTTCAAGTTCAACCCAGCAGGACATAGATGAGCCTCCAAAAGTTGATTCTGCTTCCGTCATTTACTTAGGAATGATTTGAGAAAGAAATCATAATATCCTATATGGGTATTAGGCAGTAATAAGTTGAGGATATCTGCTGTATAATACACTTGCATTTTTCACAAGTTAGTATACGAAAAAACTGTAATTAAACTGATTAATTCAAATGAAAGCAAGAATCAAGAAAATTGGAGGAAACAAGATGGTAGGTTTAACCTTAACTTTACAAATAATTGCATCATAAACACTTTTTCCAAGTAAATCATAACATTATCAGACAGGATTAAAATCAAAGATGTATGCTACTCATTAAATACACACCATAGTAGGAATATAGAATGGCTTTAAAAATGAAAGGATGAAGCATACATATCATGCAAGAACTGAACAAAAGAAACTAGGTTGTGATTTTAGTGCAAGAGACAAAATGGATATTTCATTATGATAAATGGGCAAATCCATCAAGAAACCATTGAAATTCTAAATCTGCCTGAGTCCTGTATTAGTACGTTTTCACCCTACTGATAAAGACATACCTGAGACTGGGCAATTTACAAAAGAAAGAGGTTTAATGGGCTTACAATTCCCCATGGTTGGGGAGGCCTTACAAACACCATAGAAGAAGGAGCAAGTCACATCATATGTGGATGGTTTCAGGCAAACAGAAAGAGAGCTTGCACAGGGGAAATCCTCTTTATGAAACCATCAGATTTCATGAGATTTATTTGTTATCATAAGAACAGCATGGAGAAAAACTGCCCCAATGATAAAATTACCAACCCCCAAGTCCCTCCTAAACTTGTAGGAATTCTAGATGAGATTTCGCTGGGGACACAGCCAAACCATATCATTCCACCCCTGGCCCCTCACATATATCATGTCCTCACATTTCAAAACCAATCATGCCTTTCCAGCAGTCCCCCACAGTCTTAGCTCAACACTAACTCAAATGTCCACAGTCCAAAGTCTTATCTGAGACAAGGCAAGTCCTTTCCGCCTATAAGCCTGTGAAACCAAAAGCAAGTTAGTTACTTCCTAGACACAATGGGGGTACAGATATTGGGTAAATACAGCCATTTCAATTGGCCAAAACAAAGGGACTACAGACTCCAGGCAATCTGAAATATAGCAAGGCAATTAAATCTTAACATTCCAAAATGATCTCCTTTGACTCCATGTCTCATTTCCAGGTTACACTGATTCAAGAGGTGGGTTCCCATGGTCTTCAGTAACTGTGTCCCTGTGACTTTCCAAGGTATGATCTCACTCCTGACTACTTACAAGGGCTGGCACTGAATGTCTGTGACTTTTCCAGGTGAATAGCGCAAACTGTCAGTGGATCTACCATTCTGGAGTCTGGAGGACAGTGGCCCTCTTCTCACAGCTCCACTAAGCAGTACCCCAGAAGGGACTCTGTGTGGGGGCTCCAACCCCACATTTCCCTTCTGCACTAGCCTAGCAGAGGCTCTCCATGAGCACCCCACCTCTGCCACGAACTTCTGCCTGGGCACCCAGGTGTTATCATACATTCTCTGAAATCTAGATGGAGGTTCCCAAACCCAAATTCTTGACTTCTATGTGCTTGCAGGCTCAACACCACATGGAAGCTGCCAAGGCTGGGGGCTTGCACCCTCTGAAGCCACAGCCTAAGCTCCACATTGGCCCCTTGGGCTGTGGTTGGAACAACTGGGACACAGGCCACCTGGTGAACAAAAGGCCATGTTTAATTAAACATAAATCAACAGGAAGATTCTAGAAAAAGAAAAGAGTCATAAGAAAAAAAATGGCAAGAGAAGAGGAAGTGGTTAATGTGGAAATGGAGTCAGTTATTTGGGGACGCAGAAACTGCTTCCTCTGAGGAGGTGATTGACCTGGGTAAGGAGAACAACTGACCTGAAGAGAAGTTTCTGAAGGGCATTGAGGTTCATGACAATCAAGGCTCTTAGAAGGAACACAGTATGAACATGGGAAGGACAGAGAAAGACACTATGAGGAGAGTGACTTAACCAAGGGAAAAAAGAGGAAGTCAGAGAGGGGGCAGGTCAGAGCCATTTTCTTTCAGTGTCTTAAAGATCACCACATATGACTGGTGTGAAATGAAGAAGGCCTTCATTTTCTGTTTGGGGAGCAAATGCTTTCTAAGTACAGCAGGACATTCTGGGAAATGTTTTAAGCAAATTACCCCCATGGTCCTATTTATTTTTTAGCGGAGTAACGACTCTAGCTGGGCTGTGAGAAGCAGAAGAAATACTTATCTGGACAAAGTGAATTCTGGCTCAAAGTAAACATGGGGCAGTGAAGATTATTGGAGACATAAGCAGATGAGACCATATTTTTACATTAATGTCAATTACACACCTTGATATGAGAAGAGTCAGATTAGGAGTGACCTGGAGGTGTTGGCGTTAATCTATTACATAGATTTTGATTTACTGATGTTAAATGTATTAGCGGTGAAGGAAATAGGGATAAAATAAAAGTTTGTTATTGTTGCTCATTTCTAGATTGAGATGCCAATAAACATGCAGATTAAGTGGCCATGTTTGCAAGTGAGTGGGGTTTGAGCTCAGAGGAAAGAAAATACACATAAGTATTCAGCAGTGCTTACAGGATAATTTATGGTATTAAAACCACATGTATGCATATGCACCTGCACATATTTATGCATGTGTATGCATGTATATGAACATACACATATGAGTGTTTTTCAGAAAACAAAAGTCATAAAATCAATAATCTCAGCTTCCACCTTATGAAACTACATAAAGAGGAGCAATTTAAATATGAAGTAGAATATGAGGAAAAGAAATAATAAATATAAGGGCAGAAATCCATAAAACTGCAAACACAAAACTGACATTGAACACCAAGCAAACCAAAGACTGGTTCTTTGGAAAGAATGATGTTGTATGGTTCCTATATATTTGAAAATTTGGGGGTTATAGTTTTAATATTGATTTTTAGTTGGATCCCTCTGTGGTCAGAGACTATACTTACTATGACTTTAATTACTGCAAATACGTTGAGAGGTTATGTGGGCAGAATGTGTCCTATCTTGGTATATGGCCTGCGGGCACTTGGAAGAAAAAGTGTGAACTACTATTGTTATGGATTGGAGTCTTCTATAAGTGTCAGTTAGATCCCATGGGTTGATGACCTAGTTGAGTTCTTCTCTATCATTGTCGATTTTCTGTCAAGTCGTCCTAACAAAAATCAAGAAGGGGTTTTGAAGTCTCCAAGTGTAATTGTTTTGTTGGTTTCTGCCACATGCACTATATTGCTCTGTTGCTTGGTGTCTATGCACTTAGAACTGCTCTGTCTTCTTTCCAAAATGACTTTCTTCATTATGTAATGTACCTTTCTGTCTCTGGTAACATTCTTTGGCTCTGTAGTCTACTTTATCTGATATTAGTATTTGCTACTGATTCTTTCTTTTTATTACTGTTTGCATAGTATACCATTTTCCTTCCTTTTATATTCAACCTGCTTAAACTGTTATATTTGGTATGAGTGTCTCATAGACAATGTACAGTTGGGACATTTCTTTCTGATTCATTAATTTCTGTCTTTTTGTAAACTTCATAATCTACATACTTAATATGTTAATAATTATTGGTATATTAAGATTCATGTCTGCACTCGTCTTTTTTGCCATATCTTTTTTTGCTTCTCTGTTTTCTTTTTGCTGCCTTCCTTTGGGTTACTTGAACATATTTACAATTACATTCTAATTTACCTAATTTTTTGGTATCTCCTTTTATAGTGATTTTTAAGTTTGTAGTCGTGGTATTTCCTTTGTATGTATAACTTCTCACAGTATGTTGGTGTAAATATATTACCATTTAAATTAAATATAGAATTTTACCTTCTTTTATGTCATTTTTCCTCCCCCATTAGTAATAGTTTTCAAAAAGTAATTTCTCTACAGATATTGGAAACAAAACAGTGTTACAACTTTGATACAACTATCACACATGATTTAGAAATGCATTCTATTCATCTATCTTTTCATTTTTGTAGCCTTTTGTCCCTAATATTATTTAATATCCCCTCTTTATTTTTAGTTTTACCTTTCTAGGGCTCATGGTGGCTGTGTTTAAAGTGGATCTGCTAGCACCAAACACTCTTAGTTTTTCTACAATGGAGGACTCCTCAATTTGTCCTTCATTTCTAAATAATACTTTTACTGAACATAGAATTTTAGGGTAAAACTAGAAAATGTGGTATTTCCTTCTGACCTCCATGGTTTCCGAAGCGAAACTGTCATTATTTTTCTCCTCAAAGTAAGGAATAATTTTTCTCATGTTGCTTATAAGATTTTTTTGTTGTTGTTTTTAGTTTTTAGAAGTTTGACTGTGATATGTCTTGGCACACATTTATTTGTGTTTATTCTGCGTTCATTTTCTTTTTAGTCTATTCTCTCACTGTTGTTTAAATGGGGTAGTTACTATTATTTCACTTTCCACCTCATGGATTCTTTCCTCTGCCTACACCATTCTGCCATTAGGCCATCCGCTGAGCTGTTCATTATGATTTTATCTTTCACTTCTAAAATTTCCATATTTTTCCTTTTTTATATTTTGCATTGCCTTCTTGATGTTTTCTATTATTTCATGTGTTTCAAGCATGTTTGCAATTGTTCCTTGATGCATTTTTATAATGGTTGCCTTAAAATCATTTTAAGATTATTTTAAGTTAGTATACATGAATTACTATCTAATTATAGTCTTTTCCTATTCCAGTTGAGATTTTCCTGCTTTCTGGTATGAAGAGTATATTTTGGTTAATATGTGGACCTTCTGGATGCTGTGTTATGGTGTGTGGCCTGATATTTTGAAAGTCTAACAAGCTCCTAGTTCATGCCAATGCTGTGGCTGTTGGACTGCAGAGAGGCAGAGATCCAGTTAAAGCAGTGGTTGATTATCCTACTTAACACCTACAAATATCTTGTGAATATTTTTCAATATGTGGCTGCCTGAATTCCAGTGAAATATTTTTAATCAACTCAGCAAGGGTCAGAGCAGGCATCAATAATTTAAATTATTCCTGTTTGATTCCAACGCATGCTTAGGGTTACTTTGAAAAGGTTGATTTGTAGCATGAGGTTTCAAACAGAAAATGAGCACACATGACACAGGTTGCTGGTACAAAACTAAAAGAATGTGCATGCACTTGTTGAGCCCTGGAAACTATTATCTTCTGGAAGAGCTGGAGCAAAGCTGGGTCACATATCACTCTTGGATTTATTTTAAAATGTATGATTTTATCTGTTTTGTTTTAATGACTCCTAGTTTTACTTTATATTAATTTGAGGGTAATCATCATCTGATTTTGACATGTGTTCTTCACTATCTTTCAGTCCAGACATATTCCCTGACATACTCCTGTCACCAAATACAGAACAGAGAACTATCACTTCATGAGAGTTTTACTGTTTAACTTTGCTGAAATAGGTAATTATTTGGTTGCCCTTGTGTGTATAGACATTGGGTAACCCTGCATCGCCATAGCTTTAGGTTTCACTTTAGATTATTCCATGTATTTAACTTGAGGATACAAGTAAAGGCATCCACTCCTATGTATGAGGCCCTGTGGTCAGCAGGGTCTAAAATAGCATGACTGGAAACCCATGGAACCCAGTTGTGTTCCTGTGAATCATAAGAGAGTTTGCTCCTACTTCTGCCCTAGGGCTTCCTAAACCATTGCTTCATGCTAACATGGTCATCAGTTTAAAGATTCAGTACATATTGAAGGAAAGTGTCTGAAGTCAGTAGGTCATACCCACATGGACTTCCTTGGGTGAAGTATTTGATAGGACCTGTTGGGTGAAGTATTTGATAGGATCTGTTGATGCTATGATCATGTATCTATTGTTTCATTTCTTTCCCCACATAGTAGTGCCCTGAGTATGAAAGATTCCCATATCAATAAAACGTACAGATTCTGAGCACTGTAATAGTCAATTAGAGGTCAGTAGAAAAGGCAAACATTTATGAAGAATACAGAAGAATCCTAGTACAAATATGTTACAGCCACCTCCAGAGAAATTGATCTAATTTCCAAATTATCACCAAATTTCTGATGGTATTTGTCTCTGCTGTGGGGAGTCAGGTACCCAGAGGTGGCAATAGTTGAATCAGCACTGGTGCAGATGGTGATGGTACAACATGGCTCATGTGTTGCTCATGTGTACCCAAGTCCACGTTGCCACAATTGCTAAAGCTATCATTTGCTATCTGGAAAAGTAGACATGTGAATTCATTGTCATTCTCAGAGCCTGGCCTCTTCCAAACCCACCAGATAAAGTTGCCCATATGTTCTCTTCACTCCACAAAACTTTACTTAGAATTGTAGTGAAATGTAACTTGTGGTAAAGCCCTTATGGCCTGCACAGAAACCATCCTCTTCTCCTTTGGTGCCTAAGGCACCAGCTCTAGCCTGCTGGGCATGGTGAGGACAGTGAACCTCTCCCAGCCTGGGACAGGAATAGGGATTCAGGGCACATGTGATTAGCTCCACAGTGCAATGTCAGGGGAGTGAAGGAGGAACAGAAACTCTGGGGAAAAAAATTGAGCCTTCATGAGATGGTAGAAGGTGAAGAGCTTTGTTTCATCTTCTAAAATCAATGACTTTCTTTTAGATTTGGGAGCAGGAACACATGTTTCATTGTCCTGACTCCTTCCACATCTCCTCTTTCTCTTACAATAGCTCTGACTCAGTCTCCCTCTCAGATTGGGTCCTGAAAATCTAATTATCCCTCCTAATATGAAAACAAACCAACAAACAAAATTTTCTTCCTCCTATCACGTGCTGTGAGTTCTGACCCCTAAACTCTGTGATACCCAGATCATAAAAGAGATAATCATGGGATTTTGCCAAAGAGATTTTCTAGCTAAAAAGAATTCTTGTGCTAGCTCTTCTCTCGAAAAAATTTTCTCTGTTCCTTGTCACAACTGACACCAGAAAAGAAGGTGGAAATATTTCCAAGGACAGAGGACAACCATGCGCTCAGTGAGCTAAAAGACGTCTCTCCCCCTTGCATTAGTTTCCAACGCTGCAGTTTAAATTGCCAAAGTCTTATTGGCTTCACACAACATAAATGTATCACCCTGTAGTTCTGGAGGTCCGCATTCTCACTGAGCTAATGTTAAGGTGTCAATAGGGCTGTAATCCTTCTGGATGCTACAGAGAACTGGATCCTCTGCTTTTTATCTTCCAGGAGCTCCCACATTTCTGCTTCCATGGCCCCTTCCTTCCTCAAACCACATCCCTCCCCATTGTCCCAGTTCCTCTTTGACTGTGAGCGTCCTCCTCTATTTTAAGGACCTTTGTGATTATATTGGTTTCATCTTGATAACCAGGTTGCTTATTCTCAAAGTCCTTAACTACATCTGTCAAGTTCTCTTTTTGCTACATAAGGTAGAAATTTTATGATACGGCTCCGATGACTGGAGAAACACCAGGGTTCTTGGTCTCACACCAGTTTGGATAAAACAACACGGACACGCATGGAGTGGTTTTAAGAAGAAAAAGGTTTAATATGCAAGAATGAAAGAAGAAGAAAACAGATCCCCCATACAGAGACACAGGGAGGGGGGATTCAAACAAAGAGACAGCTGTGTGTGCAGCAGCAAAGAGGCTCCTGTATGAGGAGGCTGGAGGAAGTGGTGTCTGATTTGCACAGGTCTCTGGGGATTGGTTTGACCAGGCATGTCATTCAAGTAGCCTGCAAAATAACTGGTCTTCCCACACTAGCCTTTTAATACGCAAATGTAGGGCGCCAAATTATTATATCCACATGGGGATATGTGGGGGCAGCCATGTGCCAGGCATATGTGGGAGCAAGGAAGAAGATGGTGGGAATCACCATGTTTGCTGGTACCAGTTTCTAATGGCCGGCATTTGCATATCAAAGCTTGCCAGCCTGACTCTAAGAGTCAGGGCTTTCCTGCTAGACAAGAAATTTTCTGGAGCTGCTTAAAAAGAAAGACAACCTTACCAAGGACCCTTTTTCCTCTCTATCTGCCTAAAATAATTTCTTAATAACTCATATAACACTTAGGTTCCACAGACGAGGACATGGATATCTTTTGGGGGTGGGGACATTATTCATTCCATTGACAGTAAATATATTCCTCAAACCTGCTTTTCTCTAATGTAAAATTTTAAAAATCATAAAGTATTTTTTATGAAGCAAGACAGCTGGACAAAATCTTAAACTCAGATTCCTTTCAATTGTGAGCTTTAACTGTTAAGACATGATCACTCCACTTTCTCTAATGTAGATTTATTGATGTGTAGACAGTTTTAAAGGATTTTTAAGTTTGTGACCCAGTGTAAACAAAACAGTATCTGAGACAGGTCTCAATCAATTTATAGGTCTATTTTGCCAAAGATAAGGCTTATGGCCTGTGACACAGCCTTAGGATGTCTTGCAAATATGTGCCCAAGCTGGTTGGATTACATGTTGGCTTTAAACACTTTAGGGAGACAGAAATTACAGGGAAAGACATAAATCAATACATATCAGATATACATTAGTTTGTCCTGGAAAGGTGGGAAGGCTTCAAGCAGGGGCTTCCAGGTCATAGGTGGCTTCAAAGCTTTCCTGATTGGCAACTGGTTGAAAGAGTTAATCTATGCCTAAAGAGTTAATTCATCATAAAGAAATGCTTGAGTTTAGATAAGGGGGTGTGGAAGCCAAGATTCTTGTCCCATAGATGAAACCTGTGGGTAGAAAACAAAGTAGATGGTGAATGTTGTTTATCAGACGTTAAACATCTGTCAGACTCTTGGGAAAAGACTTAGTAAAGGGGAGGAGATTCTCTGCAGAATGCAAATTTTCCCTACCACAGGCAGCTTTGCAGGGCCACTTCAGAATATGTCAAAGAAATATTTTTAGGGTAAAATATTTAGATTTTCTTCAGGGCCTGTTCTCTGTCATGTTGGAATATGGTATCTTATTGCTACAAAGCATCTGTTTTGTCAGTCCAAAGGTCTCTGTTGTAATGATAATGCTGGTCAGTTGTGTCTGAACTCCAAAGGAAGGAGAGCATAATGAGGTACATCTAAACCCACCTGCCAGTCATGACCTAACCTAGTTTTTAAGATTTCTTTGAAGTTCTCTCTGCCAAAAAGAGAGTCCATTCAGCTGTTTGGTGGCTTACAACTTAATTTTTATTTTAACTCACAGAAAAACAAAAATCACAGCATAAATTCAATCTAAACTAGATTTGTTAAAAAAAATTAAGTGCTTCCTGAATATTCCTACATGTCAAAGAAAGACAAATCATAAGAATTCAGAGGAGAAATACCCCTCATACAAAAGAATAAGATTTTATTTACTATCTTAGTTTGGGTCCACCAGCAATGAAAATTCCTGTTTAGGCAGCAAATTTACACTGGAAGGAAAGGAAAAAATGAGGGAGGGAGCAGAAAATGAATGGTAAAAGACACATCAACAACCTACCTGGCTCAGGATAACTGAAGTTCAACCACATGTAGAAACATGGACTAAATTCCTCTTGACTGTTCCACCTGAGAGATGAGGAAACTGAGGTATGTATATTCCTCATCCTGTCCTCCCTCATTGTGAGCTGTCTCTCTTGTTCTCTTTCAAGCTGCTATAACAGATTACTTGTCACTGTGTAATTCATAAAGCACAGAAATGTATTTTCTCACACTTCTGGAGAATGGGAAATTTAAGATCAAGGTACGGGCAGGTTAAGGTCTGCTTTCTCTGCTTTCAAGGTGATGCCTAGAGCATTGAGTCTTAACACTACAGAGGAGCAGAAGAGAGAAAGAGATTCCAGGCCCACAATCTCTGTTTATAGTGGCATTAATGTATTCCACTAGAGGGCTCCACTCTCATGACCTAAACACATCTCAATAACCCCACATGGCAATACCTTTACACTGAGATTTAATTTTACAATAGATGGATTCTGGTAGGACACAGTCAAACCATAGCACTTTCCTAAGAGAGACGCATTCCAGGTCATCTGGCCAGAAATGGATGCAGGCAGATCTCTCTGCCCAAGATCACAAAGAACTTAAGATATAGATATAGATAGATAGATAGATAGATAGATAGATAGATAGATAGATAGATACAGCCATTTGAAATGAGTGGAGGTACAGCAAAGGGGAAAATCCTAGACTACAGATGGGGACTCCTACATTCATCCTGGTACAGTTAACCCTTGAATAACTTGGGTTTGAAATTTGCAGATCCACTTACATTTTCTTCTGTGTGTGTCGCCTGTGAGTAAGCACTTAATGAGTAGTAAATATATTTTCTCATTTTTACGGTTTTCTTAATTTGTTTTCTTTAGCGTACTTTATTGGAAGAATAGAGTATATAATATGTATAACATAAAAACGGGTTAATCAACTATTTATTGTATCACTAAGGCTTCCAATCAAAAGTAAGCTATTAGTACTTCAGTTGGAGATGCAAAAGTTCTACACAGGTTTTCATCTGCACCAGTGCTCAGTGCCCCAACCTCCATGTTGTTCAGAGGTCAACTGCTTTTTCAGTCTGTAGCTGCATCTCTCTGGAACAGCATCTTGGCAGATGAGTTGCAAGTAAAGGAATCCAGAAAATAACATCTCAAACTATGCTGCGTTTGTATGATGATTATGAAAAACCAAAGGCATTTAGAAAGCAGCAAATGCACAAAAAGGCTTTTCCTAAATATCCCTTATTTGCCTAAAAGCAAATTCTTCAGAAGGAAACCAATTTTCAAGAAAATTCATCCTGAAAATTTTTATATCAGGGAAGATTAACCCAAAAGAGGAATCAAAAATACAAGAGACTGGAAGTTGATACTTTACCCAGGCAGGTGATTACCTGCTGTTTTGAGGATGTGTTTCTATTCTCATCTATTCTCTCCAGGTTGCCTACACTTCCCAATTCCCTCTTCCCTAGAAAGGAAATATAAACACCTGGATCTCATTGAGTTATCTGAGTAATCACCCTGCGATGATATCCTGCTGCACTTTTAATGAATTTTGTTTGCCTTTTCTCTTATTAATCTTCCTTTTGTCAGTTCATTTTCAGCAAACATTTAGAGAACAAATGGAGCTTTCTTCCTTTCTCCCAATATGAGCAAGTTCCCTTAAAATTCAGGCTGCTTACAGAGCAGCAGGAAGGTTTGTGCACAGGCTACAGCACTGTGATTTGGCTCCCCTAGTCAGGCATCAGTAAAATTTTGTGGAGCCCTAGGCTGCAGCCCACTGATGCAGATGTAGTTGGATCCACTTTCCCTGTTACTGAGCCAGGCTGGGACATTTTTGGGCACATTAGAGATGTGAGATATAATGAGTGCAAATCCCTGTCCAGTTTCATCTGGATCCAGCTGATTTCTCCATGTACATGGGCAGTTGCTTGATAAAAGATTGAGTGTCTCCTTCCAAAAGATGTTAACAGGGAGCTTGGTGTCTGGGTCAGGATGATGTCCCCACTCACTGATAAAAAGTGAAAGAAGAAAGTGTCATTGATGGTGTATGGCAGGGACCTGCTCTGTTCAATCGTTACCCTCACTAAGAGAGATGAACTTTGGGAAATAATATTCAGTGGCAGAAAAGAAGGTAGACTATGAAGGTGCCCAAAACAAGAATAAGGTGCAGCCCACTGAGTCTCTGAGTATAACAGAGACCTGTAGCTCTTAATAATGGTGAATCTGTGAGTGCTGCGTGCATTGAGGAAACATAGTATCAACCTAGTATATCCGAAGTAAATTGCTTGATCTTATATTGGTAAGAACAGTGGCATAACACCATTATCTAACACTTACAAATATATGTAGCATCATGTCAATGAATTTTATTTTTAATTTTTTTAGAAAGGAACAATGTTAAACTCATAGAAATGTTGCAAGTATATGACAAGTACCCCCTTCCCTAATGGGGATCATATGAGAGTCTTTTGAAGACCTGAGAATTGTACTGTCTAAAATTTTACCATGTGTTTCCTACAAAAACGAATACCCTCCTAAGTACTCCCCATACACGAATGAAATACATTATTCCATCGACTCCTGAGGAATATTTCAAATTGTCAAAAAGAAACCAAAAAATGTTTCTCTTCAAAAACTAGTCCCAAGTAGAAACACATTATCTGCAGACAAATTTGTGCTACCCTGGTCTTACCTGGGACAGCTGGGGACACTGCGCCAGTGCTGAGTTACTGACATGAGCCAGCCCCTCAGCTGTGCCCAGCCTGCCCCATCCCCTGCTCATTTGCATGTTCCCAGAGCACATCCTCCTGCCCTGAGACTTATTAATAGGCTGGTCACACTTCATGCAGGAACCAGATCCAGTCAGGACACAGCATGGACATGAGGGTCCCCACTCAGCTCCTGGGGCTCCTTCTGCTCTGGCTCCCAGGTAAGAAAGGAGAACACTAGCAGTTTACTCAGCCCAGGGTTCTAAGTACTGCTTTATAATTCAGGGAAACTCTCTTACAACATGATTAATTTTGTGGACATTTGTTTTTATGTTTCCAATCTCAGGTGCCAGATGTGACATCCAGATGAACCAGTCTCCATCCTCCTTGTCTGCGTCTGTAGGAGACACAGCCACCATCACTTGTCGGGCGAGTCAGGGCATTAGCAATAATTTAGCCTGGTATCAGCAGAAACCAGGGAAAGCCCCTAAGCTCCTGATCTATGATGCATCCAGTTTGGAAAGTGGGGTCCCATCAAGGTTCAGCGGCAGTGGATCTGGGACAGAATTCACTCTCACCATCAGCAGCCTGCAGCCTGAAGATTTTGCAGCTTATTACTGTCAACAGTATAATAGTTTACCTCCCACAGTGTTACACGCCCGAACATAAACCCCCAGGGAAGCAGATGTGTGAGGCTGGGCTGCCCCAGCTGCTCCTCCTGATGCCTCCATGGGCTGAGAGTGTTCCTCAGATGCAGCCACACTCTGATGGTGTTGGTAGAGGGGGACATGAAGTCACTTCTGCACCCTAATTCTTTTCTCTCTCTTAGCCCCAGCTGCACAGACATGGCAATATCTCTCCTGATTTCATGAAGACAGAGATCATGAGACCTGAGGAGTCTAGTTTATAGCTTCAGTTGGAATTCAAATAACACAGGAGAAGCCACTATAGGTATTCTAAGCAGGAATAGGCTTAATACAGAGAATTAGAGTAAACTACTGAAGTCTAAATAAAATGTAGAGGTGAATCTCTAAGTTCAATGTTTTATTTGCAAAGAAATATTTGCCAAATGGGGCATACAGGAAAACTCAGGCTCAGACTGGTAAACAGTGGTGGAGAAAGTGAATCCTAGAATTATATCAAGTTATCTCAAAAATTGTGGATGAACTGGTTGATGGTTCTTAATCCAAAGAGTTGACATGACAATTGTTTCATTAAATTGGAAGAAATGATTGGAGAAGCATGTGACCATTTAGACTTAGTACAATGCTGGATAAGTTGTCAACACAGGGCATTAGGGTATGTGCTGGGGCCATAGATCTAGCCCATATAAAGCAAGAGGAAGTAGAATTGATGTTACGTATTTTAGAGAGGAAGTGCAGAAAATATGGACCCTAGGGGACCTTCTGGAATGTTTCTATTTATTGCCATTTCCACTGGTAAAACTCAGAGAAGATTTCAACAGTCATCAGGATGAAGTTCTAGGGATCACAGTCATGTGAAGCATTCCCTGCACTTGGATCTCCAGTGAGGCAAAGGGAAGACGAAACACATAGTGGGATATGGAGGGGTAAACACCAGAGACAGTCTCCTGGTCAACTTAAACGCTAAAAAGCGTATTTATTTATTTTTCTCTTTAGTTTTATCACTGAATCATTTGGATCTAAGAAAAGTGATTATGGCTGGTTAGGCAGAAAGGTATTTATTATCATGAACTAAATGGATTGAAAACATTTGGGGAAATCAGAGTGGCAGCTCATGCAACTCCAAGTACTCCTTTTCTATTCCTTGACCCTCCCTGCCTCAGTTTTTTCACACTCAAGAAAGATATTCTCATTTTGATAGGAACTTCGCAAGTGAAAATACTATGCCCACAGGACTGTGCTGCCTGGCTGTGACCCAGACCAGGAAAATGATCATATTTGAGTGAGATCAGGCATTTCCTCTCCTTCATCTCCATCCAAAACCACTCTGTAGTGACACAGCTGCTGGGCAGTCAGAGAAAGGGGTCAGATCTCTAGTAGTTGATAGCAGAGCTGCTGTCCTTCTGGGGGCAGTAGTGAGAAGAGCTGCTCTCTTTTCTGCAGGAGACACCTTGAATGTGGAGTCTCAGGCAGCAGGAGCATCTCCCCAGCCTGCGCCAGCAGTGTCATTCTTGGAATTGTTCCAGAGGCTTTGCCTGGAGCCTGTTCCTTAAGGCTTTTCAACAATTTGTAAGAAATTTAATATCCTCTAGTAAATCCTTTCATGCTTCATGTATTTGACATTTGCAACAGGGAATACACACTGTTTACAGTGACATCACTCACAGCCTCCTTTTTTCTGGCTAAATATAATGCTTTCCAGGAGGACCTGCCAGAGGAAGCCAATGTGAACAACAATCCATGTCACCAAAAATGCAAGACAAATAAGCTCGGGAAAGCCACTGGGTTCTCACGTAGCTGCACTGTCCCCTGGTACAAAATGGGAGAGTGTAAAACTCTTAACTCCATCATCAGAGACATGGTGCAGTGTGACCTTCTGAGCATAGTAAGTCAGTATTTATAGACATTTAAATACCAACACCTTTAACACCAAAATACAGGCCAAAGTAGAAAAGAAGATAAATTAGACTACATAAACATTTAAAATGTGCATCAAATGACATAATCAACACAGTGAAAATGCAACATGTGGAATAGAACAAAATATTTGTAAATCATATATCTGATATGGGTTAATAGTATCTGTTATATAAAAATAAGTCCTACACGTCAACATTAAAATAAAATACATGATTAAAAATGAGGAAAGTACATGAATAGTACATTTCTCTAAACAAGATTCTTTAGAGCTAATTAGCTAACATAGGAAACAATGCTGAATATTATTAATCCTTAGAAAAATAAAAACAAAACCCACCTCACACTTATTAGGATTTTTTTTT